>NC_051393.1:50674832-50682332 GCF_015228065.2 Penaeus monodon | reverse complement strand
AAGGTCACTAAGCGCATGCTTGTAATAGCTGAATATATTGACAGATTAATAGTCAGACAAACCAACAGACTGATATAGACAGAGAGACACAGTGAAACCAAGATAAAGGACAAGACCGAAAGCGAGAGAAAGACACAAAGAATAACAACAACAACGAAAAAAAGAAAAAGAAAAGGAAGCGTGCTACCGTGAGCTCGTTAGCGGGATCTGAACTGAAAGAAAGGAAAAAAGGAAGATATGAAAAAAAAAGGCGCCCATGCCTGCTGCGCCTCCGAGGGACACTGGCCGGTCGCGACACAAAGGCTGCCACAGGAGCCAAACGGACGACGTCCTCGTGGCGATTTCAATAAGGTGAAGGGGGGGGGGAGGAAAAGGAGGAGAGAGGGAGAAAGTGACAGAAAGGGAGAGAAAGAGAGGGAGGGAGGGAAAGGGAGAGAGAGTGAAGGAGAAAGAGGGAGGGAGGGAAGGAAAAGGAGAGGGGAGAGAGAGGGAATGGGGTGAGAGAGGGAGGGAAGGAGGGAAAGGGAGAGAGAGAGAGAGAGGGAGACAAGGAGAGAAAGGGGAAGAGAGGGAGTAAGGGAGAGGGAAAAAGAGGGGAGAGAGAGGGAGAGGGTGGAGGAAACGGAAACCGCTCTGGTGAGGGAAAGAGGAAGGGGAAGGGAGAGGGAGAGCGGGGAGGGGGGGGGGAGAAAGAGGGAGGAGGGAGGAGAGAAAGGGAATCTGAGGGAGGAAGGGGAGAAGGAAATGGGGAGAAAGGGGAGAGATGGAGAGAAGGTGGGTGAGAGGGAGGAAGAGGAAGGGGAACGGAAATGGGGAAGGAGGGGAGAGGGGGGTAGAGGGAGGGAAACGGGAAGAGAAGGAGAGGAAAGAAGGGAAAGGGGGGAGACAGAGGGTGGAGGGAGGGAAAAGAGAGTGGGCGGGGGAAGGAGTGACAGGCAGAGGGTAGGGAGAAAGAGAGAGAGGGTAAGAAGAGAAAGAGGGAGAGAAGGAACAAAAAAAAAGGCAAGAACTTATCCAAAATCAAGTCAAAAGCCTAAAAAATGCGAGATCTGAGTGACCTACTGCTGTTCCTGACGAAGAAGAAGTCAGCGACCACGTACCTGCAGGAGAGAGAAAATGGAAGGTAAGATTTACGCAAAAAATGTTGAAAATATGTGGAGAAAGTAGGAGGAAGAATAAGAGAGTGAGAAGGAGGGTGGGAGGGAGAGGGAAGGGAGAGGGAAGGGGAAGGGAGAGGGAAGGGGAAGGGAGAGGGAAGGGGGAGGGAGGGAGGGAGGGAGGGAGGGAGGGAGGGAGGGGGAGAGAGAGAGGGAGAGAGGGAGAGAGAGAGAGAGAGAGAGAGAGAGAGAGAGAGAGAGAGAGAGAGAGAGAGAGGGAGAGAGAGTGAGTGAGAGAGAGGAGAGGGAGAGAGTGAGAGAGAGAGAGAGAGAGAGAGAGAGAGAGAGAGAGAGAGGAGAGAGGGAGAGAGGAGAGAGAAGAGAGAGAGATGAAAGAGAGAAAGAGAGAGAGAGAGAGAGAGAGAGAGAGAGAGAGAGAGAGAGAGAGAGAGAGAGAGAGAGAAGACAAAAAATATAAAAGCGAATTTTTTTCAATATACAAGGAATTACAATATGTCTCCACACACAAAAAAATCACACCATGCATGAGGCAAAAATAAAACACTAATAAGCCATTAGCCGGGCCATAAGTGAAAGGCCCGGGCGAAGCCAGAACTTCGCAAATCTCAAGCAAGCAAGACTAATAAGCCAACGTTGCCCCCACCCCCATCCCCCCCCGCCCCACACTAAACCCCTCCCTTCCCCACCCCTTCCCCCCCGGGACGAGCCACGTGCGAGCCAGGCGTCTCCTCGTTAGAAAAGAAAGTGTTACTCGTGATTAATTACCCCGACGCCCGGTCACATTACACGCCCCTCTCGCCACGCCACGCCACCTCGCGAAACGCTTAGACAAAACGACTCGCGCGGAGCCGTTCGTAAAGCGCGCATCTCGCTTCGTTAAAGGGCCATCAGTCAGCATCATATCCCGCTGTAAGGACGGTCCGGTCGGAGGCTGCGGCGCGGAACATCGGCGGCCGGGTGGTGAAGAAGGGGGGGGGGGGTGCACGGGAGGGGGGCACTGTAACTTTTAACGAGTATATGCTAAATGCAATAATAATTGTGAATTTATAATATATACACACCGAATGCAATAATCAATTTGAATCTATAATATGGAGACACCAAATGCAATAATAAATGTGAATTATTAATACAGACTATATAGAATTCAATAATAAACGTGAGTTTATGTATGTACTAAGTACAAAAATGAATTTATAAAAATAAGTATACTGCGAATATATAATACGGATTTATAATAACAAGCTTATACAAAATGACGATGACGATGGCGATGACGATGATAATGATGATGGTCACGATGATGACGATGATGATGATGATGACGATGATTTTGGTGACGGTGCAGATGATGGTGACGACGATGATGATGACGATGATGGTGACGATGCTGATGATAGTGACGATGATCATGATGGTGACGATACTGATGATGGTGACGATGATGATATATAACTAAATTAGATAGCTAGATACGTAAATAGACTGGCTATATGGGCCTAGATAGACACTGATATATGGATAGAGACAGACAGACAGATACATGGACAGAGACGAACAGACTGACATACGGATAGAGACAGACAGCTCGATCAAACAAACCTTCCACAGCTCCCCCTCCTCCCCCCTCCCCCCTATCCCTCCCTTCCCCCTCGTCACGATCTTCACCCCCCCACCCCCACCCCTTCTACCTTGAACGTGAGAGTCGCGAAAGACGGTCCGACATAAATACGCAGCCACACCAAGAGTCACGAATCGGCGACAAAAATAAATTCCTCGCGTTTGGGGTCAATCCGGTTTTCACTTAAGTCAAGGTCTTAGCTATTTAAATAATTATTCTTATTCAACTTGGGTGTCAGTACAATTTTTTTTTTTCGACAACTGCATTTAGATGTTGCAAGAAACTTCATAAGTCTAGATGAAGGAAAAAAAACAAAAAAATATATAAAATGCTTAGTATTATGGATTAAAATTATAATAACAGACATAATAAAGATAATTGCAAACGTAATAGCACTGGTGACGAATAGCAAATAACAAAAATAATAAATGCAACAGTGATGATGGTAACGATGATGATGATGATGATGATGATGATGATGATGATGATGATGATGATGATGATGATGATGATGATGATGATGATGATGATGATGATGATGATGATGATGATGATGATGATGATGATGATGATGACGATGACGATGACAATGGTGACGATGATAATGTAATGATGGTGACGATGATGATAACGAGAGAAAAATAACGATGAAGCCTGCCTCTACAAAACCATCAGAGAACAGACTCCCCGACACCAGCCAACCCACCGCAGCTCCGCCCACACACCACGCCCACAGCCCGCGACCAGCGTAATCACCACCCACTCAATCTCCACGTCAACTGCCCCATTAGCACCCGGAGACGATTTCAGGACGACTAACAGGGTGGTTCCGGTCGCTAATTACAGGTGTGGCCGCAAATAGCCGTTTTGGGGGATCGCGACCCTGTCTGTTCACCTGTCACACGCCCGTCATTTTCGTCTTCCTCCGCCCGTCACTGTCGCCCGTGGGTGGGTGGGGGGTGGGGGAGAGGGGGTCCCCGAGCGGCACATTCTCTGCTTGGGCTACGGGACTTCCGCGTGTCCCTGTCGGTGTCTTCCAACTGTCTGTGTCTGTCTGTCTGTTTTTTTCCTCACCCGTCCTCTCTCTCTCTCTCACCCTCTCTCTCTCTCTCTCTCTCTCTCTCTCTCTCTCTCTCTCTCTCTCTCTCTCTCTCTCTCGTTCTCTCTCTCTCTCTCGTTCTCTCTCTCTCTCTCGTTCTCTCTCTCTCTCTCGTTCTCTCTCTCTCTCTCTCTCTCTCTCTCTGTCGCTCGCTCTCACTCACTCTCGCTCTCTCTCCATATAGATACGCAAAAATGCTTTTCAATTTGTTGGTATTTTGGATTTACTGTCTGTTTCCTCCTCTGTTTCATATAATCATACACCATATATGTATGTATATACATGTGTTTGCACCAAATCATATGTATGTATATATATGTGCATATCTATGTACATATTATTGTGTATATATCTCATACACACATAGAGAAAGAGAGAAAGAGAATGAGATTGAGATTGATAGAGAGAGAGAGAAAGAATGAGAGAGATAGACACAGAGAGAGAGAATGACGAAAGAGACGAGAGACATCCACTGAAGCTACATCGTACACACCACACACCACGCACAGACAATAAATCCAAAATATCCACTAACTGATAAGTACCCTGTACACTCTCATTACCTACAAGTGTTCCTTACGTACTATCAGGGATCACCCCCCTCCTCCCTACTCCCTCCTCCCGTTCCCCCCTTTTCCCTTCCTCCCCTTCTCCCTTCCTTCCCCCGCCTCCTCCCTCACTCTCTCCCTCTCCCTGTCTCCCTCCCCCCTCTACACACTAACGTCACACGACCCCGCCCCTCAAACGCCTCACATGGTCAGTGACTTCGGCTCATGAGCAGGTGAGCTTTCGCCCTCCTCCCCTCCTCCCCATTCCTCCCTCCCCATCTCCCCTTCCCTTGACAGACCGCACTATACAGTCCCTCCCCGCCCCTCCCTTCTCCCTATTCGCTTAACAAGCCCACAACGATCATAATTAACTAGTAATGAGCGCTCACAGCCAGCGCTTTCGTTCGCTCAAAACGTTTCATGAAGACGGTCAGCTGACGCGCCGAGCTGGAAACGTTTTGTATTTTTTGAACTCCTGCTACTTCTCGCTGGGCACATCAGGGTGTGTTATACTATACAGATGGCCCCTTTCATTCGCTATCCTCCCTCTTTTTATTTTCCTTTTTATTTTCTTTTTCTTTCTTTCTTTCCTTCTCTCCTCTCCTCTCCTCTCCTCTCCTCTCCTCTCCTCTCTTCTCCCCCTCTCTCTCTCTCTCTTTTCTCTCTCTCCTTTTCCTCTCTTTTCTCTTCTTTCTCTCTCCCTCTCTCTTCTCTCCTTTTCCCCTCTCTCTCCTCTCTCTCTCTACATTTATATATATATATATATATATATATATATATATATATATTCACATAATATATATAAAAATATAAATGAATATATACATATATATAATATTCATATATTCACATAATATAAATATAAGTAAATGAATATATATGTATTCATATACATTCACATAATATGAATATATATGTGCATATATACATACATATATATATATATATATATATATATATATATATATATATATATATATAGAACTACACTTCCCTTCCCCTTTCTATCCTTCTCTCTTCATTCTCAACGTTCCCCCTCTTCCTTCCTTCCCTGCACCCTCCAAACACCCTTTTCCTTTTCCCTATCCATCCTTTACCCCCCCCCCCCTTCCCTTCTCTTACTTTCCCTTCCCATCTTTTCCCTTAACTAGGATCCACGTACCCCCGTACCCCCATACCCCTCCGTTTGTCCCTCCCTCCCCTCCCCCCCCCTCCATACCTCTCCCTTCATCCCTCCATTCCTCCGTACCCCTTCCCCCCCTACCCCCCCGTCCCTTGACTCTTTGCATCGTGCCTTTTAATTGGTCATCATTCACGGCCCGGCAGATGCTCTTGTTTCCCCGCAGCGGCAACTTGGCCTCGGCTTCTGCCTACCCACCTATTGTAATTCTTTTTTGTTCTCTCTCTCTCTCTCTCTCTCTCTCTCTCTATTCCTTTTTGTTTTTCACCCTACCCCCCCTCCCTCTTTTTTTCCCGAACCGAAAGCAACGGCCCTCAAACGTAACCCCGTCGAGCCTGTGGTGGTTTTTAACGAGCTGCTGCCGAATATGGGCAAGTTCGGCCTATGACGTCTCAGGGGGGGGGGGGGTCGAAAATAACTAATCACCATAGGTTACTTTGTCAGCAACGTTGATGTTTGTTAAACTGAGGTTAGTCAATCAATGTCAATTATTAAAACAACGGGAAAGATGCCTAATCTACTTTTACGACATAATAAAACAACTTATTTACAAATTAGCATTGACAATCATAAACGAACGTTCATGGACATAATGTAAATATTCATAAATATTATATTAACGTAAAACGAATGTTGTAACAGTTATATCAATAATAATATCAATCAAATCAACACTAACAATCTGAAATCTTGATTCATTTGCTAAAACAACAAAAAGTCAACAATCTACCTCTTAAAATCCATTAAAAACTTTTAAAAATCCTGATCTCTAGATATTTACAAAAAATCCCTTTGATTTATTCGCTACCCGATGTAAATGCAAATCAGCCTTTCAAAAAATCAAAACAATACCGACTATAATGGCACGGTAGAGTCATAACCCCCCCCCCCCCCGAACCAAACTCAAAATCCCCAGGTGACGCAACGACCCCAAACCCCAAGGTGATTGACTAAACAAAAACAGGGCAAAAGACCTAATTCCCGAACCGTAGCTTTTACCACACTCATCTTCACTCGCTACCCCTCGTTCACCAAAAAAAAGGGTAAATAGTCGTTAGTAAATAGCCTTAGTGAAAACATAGCATGTATAACGAACTATGCCGTTTTTTGGGTACGGATTCTATCAACTGTTCTGAAATGAAAAACTGGTAGTATAGGGCCCATTTATCAATTGCTAGACTTAACTATGATTTGTAAGGCTCTTTCACTTTCAGATTACTGCACTGATTTAAAGACATTTTCCCCGTAGTATTTTTTTCCTAAATCTATTTTGTACAAATATATCCATATATACACAGTTTTCTGTCCAGTAATCAATTCAGTTAACCATTAATTTTTTAAATTAATCAACGTTATTTTTCTGACTGGGTATTTTTTTCCAACAAATATCTAGTTCTTACAAAAAACTCGGCCTTAAAGAAAACTACAAGTACTTCACTCTGTGCACAAAGGCTAACCCTACACTGCACAAACTATACACACATAATATATTGAAATCACGTATATATTCAAATCTAATAATCTAATTTAAAAAATCATAATTAACATTTGTCAAATTCACCAGAATATTTGTTAAAACAACCTCAATACTTGTTAATGCTGATGTTAAATCAACTTCTATATCTATTAATCCAATTATATCATTTGTTAATTCAACGTAAACATTTCAGCCTATGTGTTGAGCCGGCGTAAATATTTCCAAAATTATCGTTATAAATAAGTCCCGAACTCTGTTTAATTAAAGCCCAAAAATCGATTGGATTCTGAATAAAAAAGAAAGAGCGAAGTGGCATTTCCAAGAGGCTTGAGGAAAACAATGACATTTTTAATTATAAATCATATGGTATTTAAGCTACTAACGAACAGCTTAAATGCACGATGAATAAATTTGAAATTTGAGGGGAAGAACAAAAATAGGTAGAGCACGTAAAAAC
>NC_051393.1:50647332-50672332 GCF_015228065.2 Penaeus monodon | reverse complement strand
CCTCACCTTACCTCTTCCCTCACCTTCCCCTCCCCCCCCCCCCCCCTCCCCCGGCCGTCTTCCCTCCTCGTCTCACCTCACACAATGGTTCCATTTAACCACGCCTGTCTCGCTCTCTTTTGCTCTCGTTCTCGTTCTCGTTTTCTCTTGCTCTCCTTCTCTCTTTCTCTCCTTCCCTCTTTCTTTCTGTCTGTCTGTGTCTCTCTCTCTCTCTCTCTCTCTCTCTCTCCTTCCCCTTCTCTCTTTCCCCTTCTCCTTTCTCTCTCTCTTCGCGTTCTCTTTCTTTCTTACTCTGTTTTTCCCTTTTCTTTTCTTTTTTCTTCTTTTTCTCTCTCTTTCTCTGTCTTTCTCTCAGTCTCTCTTTCTCTACGTCTCTTTTTTTTTCTCTTTCCCCTCTTTCTCTCCTCTCTCTCTCTCTCTCTCTCTCTCTCTCTCTCTCTCTCTCTCTCTCTCTCTCTCTCTCTCTCTCTTCTTCTCTCTCAGTTTTTTGCCCTCCCTCTTTCTCTTTCCGAGTCTCAATCATCGGTCCAGATACCACACACCGGTATAGGCTAGACAGCTTTATGTCACGGAAAAGTTGCAGCTGTATTTACCTGGCGCCCCTCCCTCTCCCTCTCCCACTACCCTTCCCTCTCCTTCTCCCTCCTACCTCTCCCTCCCTCACCCCCTCCCATTACCCTTCCCTCTCTCTCTCTCTCCCTTCCTCCCCCTCACTCTCTCTTTTCCCCCTCCCTCCTCCCTCATCCCGCGCGAAGCCCCGACGCCGCCAACCACCTCCCGATTTCGCGTCTTCGCCATCGTCCGATTCACACGCCCCCCCCCCCCCGCGTGGCTCCCGATTCCCCCACGATCGTCAACGCGGCCGGACCACGCTGCGTCACGCTGCTTGATGGGCAGCGCTGGGCGTGTGTTGGGCGTGGGGGGAGGGAGGGGGTTGTTACTGTGCGTAGGGGAAGGAGCAACACAAGGGGGAATGGGAGGGATGGGGATGGGGATGGGGATGGGGATGGGGATGGGGATGGGGATGGGGATGGGGATGGGGATGTGGATGTGTGTGTGTGTGTGTGTGTGTGTGTGTGTGTGTGTGTGTGTGTGTGTGTGTGTGTGTGTGTGTGTGTGTGTGTGTGTTGTGTTGTGTTGTGTTCTGTGTGTGTTGTGTGTGTGTTGTGTGTGTGTGTTGTGTGTCTGCGAGCGCGGGCGTGAGTGTATGTCAGGATGTGTATCGGCCCCTACCCTAATTCAGTCTTCATCCCAGTTGTTGCCTCTCTCACATTCGCATGAGTAGCATCAGCTGATTCAACCCATAACAGCTGATTCACCTCAACAACACTCACAAGCCTCACCAGAATCACCAATTCCACTCCCCCTCTTTCTCCTCTTCCTCCACTCAAGGCTCCCCGTTTTCCTTCTCTTCCTCCACCAAACATCCCTCCACCAAGGCCATCAAAACTAAATAGCTCTTCCACTTCCACTTTCCCCCCACCACCTCGTTTTCCTCCTATTACTCTCTATTTCTTCTTTCCCTTGCCCTTCCGTCGTCCTCGTTACGAAGCCCGCCCGTGTATCGACGGCGCCGCCATCTCTCTCTCTCCCATTTTCTTTTTCTCTCTCCTTCCCTCTCCCTCTCTCTCTCTTGCTCCCTCCTCCTTCCCTCTCCCTCTCCCTCTCTCTTTCTCTCTCGGCCCATGGTCGTGACACGCTTACACCCCCTCTTCCACAACATCCATTCCTTGTTCCGTGGGGGTGCTTCCTATGCCATCACTCGCAAGGGCGTGATGAGGGGTGACAGGCTTCCTCTTGACAACGATTCCTCTCGAAGATGTTTGGGATCGACGGGTCCACAGGCACGCACGCTTGCCTTCGTCTTCTTCATCTTTGTCTTCATCTTCGTCGTCTTCATCTTCGTCTTCATCTTTGTCTTCATCTTTGTCTTCGTCGTCTTCTTCGTCTTCATCTTCGTCTTTCGTCGCCTTCTCTCCTTTTCCTCGTGTTTTTTTTTTCTCTTGTCTTCTCCTCCAGCTCTTCCTCTCTTTCCTTCTTCTCTGCTTTGCGATCTGCCTTTCACATCTTTTTTCTACCCTTCCTTCTCTCTCTTCCTCCTCCTCATCCTCTTTTCCTTTATTGCTTCCCTCCCTCCCTCTCTCTCATTTCCTCTTTCCCTCCATCCCACTCCTCCTCTACACTCCCTCCCTCTCTAATTCCCTCTTTCCCTCCTTCTATCCAGCCATCCCTCCTTCCCACTGCCCCCCCCCCCCAATCCCCGCGAGGAACGGCACTCGAGACGCGACGAGGAATTCGCGTCTTGGAGAACAATGGCTCCGGGACAATGCCGAGGGTCGCGCCTTCGCCCTTCCGACACTCCGCTTTCACGCTTTCTCCGCCAGCCTGCCTGCCTGCCTGCCTGCTTGCCTGCCTGTCTGCCTGCCTGCCTGCCTGCCTGCCTGCCTGCCTGCCTGCCTGCCTGCCTGCCTGTCTGCCTGCCTGCCTGTCTGCCTGCTTGCCTGCCTGTCTGCTTGCTTGCCTGCCTATCTGCTTGCTTGGTTGGATGCCTACTTACCTGTCTGTTTATTTATAGGCCTTTCTGTCTTTCCTTTTCTCTCATGTTCCCTCTTTCTCTATAGCGATATATATACATACATTATACATTCTCTCTCTCTCTCTCTCTCTCTCTCTCTCTCTCTCTCTCTCTCTCTCTCTCTCTCTCTCTCTCTCTCTCTCTCTCTCTCTCTCTCTCTCCCTATATATATATATATACATATATATATATATATATATATATATATATATATATATATATATATATATATATATATATATATATATATATATACCCTCGCCCTCTCTTCCTTTCGTTCTCTCTGTTCCATTTCCTCCACCCTCTTTCCCTCCGCCCCCCCTTTTCTTTCTCCTTCCACGCGAAGACGAAACTCCTTAAAAGTTCCTTCGCGAGTGTGACGGAGACTCCTTCACGTCTCCCAGCTTTTCTTTCCGTCTCTCTTCCATTCTCTTTCGCTTCGCTGGACTCGCCAATCACATCGGTTCTCTAATCCTTCCTCTCTCTCTCTCTAGTGAACTCTTTTTAGCTTCCTCTCCCTCCCTTACTTCGCTTCTCTGTCTCTATCTTTGTCTTTCTGTCTGTCTCTGTCTCTGCCTCCGTCTCTGCCTCTCTCTCTCCATCCCCATCCTGATCCTCATCCTCCCTCCCCTCCTCAAGGAAGTATCTTAGTCACTTTCTCCCTCTCTCCCTCCAAAAGAGAAAGAGAGAGAGAGAGAGAGAGAGAGAGAGAGAGAGAGAGAGAGAGAGAGAGAGAGAGAGAGAGAGAGAGAGAGAGAGAGAGAGAGAGAGAGAGAGAGAGAGAGAGAGAGAGAGAGAGCCATACAGAGAGAGAGAGAGAGAAAGCCACAGAGTGAGAGTGAATGTATAAGAGTGAATGTGTGAATGTATGTGTGTGTGTGTGTGTGTGTGTGTGTGTGTGTGTGTGTGTGTGTGTGTGTGTGTGTGTGTGTGTGTATGTATGTATGTATGTATGTATGTATGTATGTATGTATGTATGTATGTATGTATGTATGTATGTATGTATGTATGTATGTATGCGCGCGCGCTCCCGCCCACCCTCCAAGGACAAAATGGGAGTTTCCGAGGCGCCGCCCGTCGCCCTGATTCCTCTCTTCATGCCCGATCTCGTCACGTCACGCCCACTCTTGACACCTCCTCTCCCTCGCACGCCCACTCTCTGCCTCTCCCTTAATCTAAAAATGAAAAAACTTCACACTTCTTATTCCTCTTTTCGACGCTGCGAACACTGCATCATCATTGCACCTTTATACTGCAACACCAGACTTTAAGAATGAAAAACAAAACAATAAATGGGAAAATAAAATACTTTGTTTTCCATCTCTGCACTTCATTATTCGCACTAGTTTTAGTAGGATGTTTTTTTACTTGTAAATCGATCTTTATTCTTCATTTTTGGTTGTTTCCCTATCGTGTGTGCGTGTGCGTATGTGTATGTGTGTGTGTGTGTGTGTGTGTGTGTGTGTGTGTGTGTGTGTGTGTGTGTGTGTGTGTGTGTGTGTGTGTGTGTGTGTGTGTGTGTGTGTGTGTGTGTGTGTGTGTGTGTGTGTGTGTGTACATATACAAAAAAAATGACACTGCGCTTTACCCTCCACCAGCTTTTCACTTCAAGTCACAAGTCAAGTCACGTCAAGCCAGGACTCGAGCCACAAGTCAAGTCACACTCCGCCAAAATAAACCCGCAAAGAAGGCAACCAGCATCTGCAAGAACGTCTATAACATTTGCGCAGCCTATGCATTAAACATGCCGCATGTTGCACAGGAAATCTTAAAACACACAGACGAGATCATGCTATACCAGCTTCATTAGGAAAAAAATCATATTCCGGTATCATAGAACGCAGACACGCTCTTAATATTCTCTCCGGATATACATATCTAAATCCTCGAACAAATACATATATGCAAATATTCTATAACAGCCTCTCTCTCGCGCGCGCGCCAAAATATTAATTCAAACACGAAAACAGCATTAGTCCTTCGCACACACCCCCACCCCCACCCTCCTTCACCCTCCCCACCCCCGCTCGAAACCTCCCTCGCCCTTTCGATTTTTCGGCAGCTAAGTGTACACGAACACAAATACTAAATAATACACAAATACTATAAACAATACAAAATACCCACGAGAAAGTAGTGACGAGTACACAAATACTAAAGGAAAAATACTAATAAACACACAAACATTAACGAAAACATTTCCTTTACGCATTTTCCCAACGAAATGGCAAAAATCAAACATGTCACTTCTCATCATCTTTACTCTTTCACTCATTTACTTCCTTTATTCGGTTATTGCCACTATTCACTTATTCCTGTTCCTTTCGTATCACCATTCGCATCTATTTTCAATTAATCATGCAGCGCAGAACCCGGAAAATGACGTCAAACAACATCTGCAACATGATTAAGGATGTGTCACAGCAACATTTCTGTCTGTGCCTCTCTCTCTCTCTCTCTCTCTCTCTCTCTCTCTCTCTCTCTCTCTCTCTCTCTCTCTCTCTCTCTCTCTCTCTTCTTTCTTTCTATAATGGGGGAAGGAGGGGGAGCTGTAGTGGGAGGGGGAAGGAGGGGGAGATGGACTGGGAGGGGGGAAGGAGGGGAAGATAGAGTAGGAGGGGAGGGGAGGAAGGAGGGGAGGGAGGAAGGAGGAGGGGAGTCACGTGTAGTATAATACCATCATTTTCACGGTAGATAGAGACGTGATCACACACACACACACACACACACACACACACACACACACACACACACACACACACACACACACACACACACACACACACACACACACACACACACACACACACACCCTCCCTCCATCCTCCATCCCCCATCCCCCTCACCCCTCTAACCATCCCATACACCGATCCACCCACGCCCACCTCCCTACTCCCCCGCCCCCTCCACCACCCACGCCTCCCGCAAGCAATCAAAACGGTCAGTATACTTCCCCCTACCCCCCCCCCCCTCCTTACACCCGCCGACGAGAGATGTGCGGAGATGCGGAATCAATCGTGTCTATGATGATTCCGGTCGCCTTTGACGTGCGTGTGCGTGTGCGTATGCGCGTGTGCATATTTGTTTGCTCTGTCTGTGTGTACTGTATGTCTACTGGAATGTGTGCATATACATGTATGCTTGTATGAATTATGCATTTGTGTTTGCAAGTGCGTGTCTCTGAATATAAATAGGTACATGCATATGCCCATTGAAATACGAAGAATAACATCGGCAATCGCTAAGCTAAAAAGACAAAAGAGACGGGAAGAGAAAGATGTAGTAAAAGAAAAAAATACACACACACACACACACACACACACACACACACACACACACACACACACACACACACACACACACACACACACATATATATATATATATATATATATATATATATATATATATATATATATATATATATATATATATGCATATATTTATGTGCGTACGTGCGTGTGTGTGTGTGTTGTACTATAAGTATATGTATGTTGTATATATATATTATATATATATATATATATATATATATATATATATATATCCTGAGCGAAGATTAGCCGATCCAGAAGTCCGTCCGAAACCTTTTCAGAGCCCCACCCCCCTCCGCCCCCGCCAGCACCAGCTAAGACGAGCGGCGGAAGGCCCGTGCCACGCCCTTCCACAAATTTTCACGCCCGTCACCGCATGCGAATAATCCCCGACACTCGACAGGCTGAGCCACCCGCGTGCAAATACACATTCACGCAAAAACACACAAACGCAGCCACACAAACGCAGCCGCACAAACGCGAGCGCACATATACATACATACATACATACATACATACATACATACATATATACATACATACATCAGTTCACAAAAAAATACAGAAACAAATACACAAACACGCACACACACACACACACACTCACCCCCCCACACACGCACACACGCTCACACACACCCCACACCCCCCCTCCCACCCACCCCACACACACAAGCATGCCCCTAACGCACCATATCACAGCCATACATCACACGCCATTGACTATCCTTTCCGCGTGGAGAATTCAAAAGACGGATACTTCACTCGATATACAAACGTGTAAAGGCTATGTATAGATCCCCCATTTTAGTATTAACGCGTCTGTTCAGGAATCGAAGGGCTACACACTACAGGGATTTCTGAAGAGACATCACTGTTAACCTCTAGACGAAAATGTGGTAGCACTGTAATAAAAAGAGAGAAAAAAAAAGAAAAAAAAAAAAGGTATACAAACAATTACACACAGACTCATATTCACACGTACACACTCGCCCACATCGACACTCACACTCGCAAAAAGAAATAAATAAATAAAGAGAGAAAGAAAGAGAGAAAGAAAAAAAATCAAAATTCCTGCCTGAACCACCACAAGAATGCCACAGTGCCACGATACCCCTCCACCACCCACCTTCCCTCCACCCCTCCCTCCCATGATCCCCCCCACCCCACCCCCACCCCAAGCCACATCAGTGCTACCTTGTGAGTGAATATGTACGCGTCTCTCTCTCTCTCTCCCCCTCCATCCCCCTCTCCCCTCCCTCCCTCCCCTCCATCTCCCCCCCTCCCTCCCCCCATCTCCCTCCCTCTTTCTCCCTCCCTCCCTCTCTGACCCGCGAGTGCAGACTGACGACCCGATTGCGTCATCGCTCAAGCACGGGAGGAACAACACGGGGCGCGACAAGGAACTTACAGACCTCCTTCGGGCTTATAGAAGAACTACTGAAGGATACAGAAGAAGAGACTAGTGAGAGATGCTGAAACGCTCTCCTTGTCTGTCTGTCTCTGTTAACGTCTGTCTGTCTGTCTGTCTGTCTGTCTGTCTGTCTGTCTGTCTGTCTGTCTGTCTGTCTGTTTGTCTGTCACCTCCTCTCTTTCTCTCTCCTTCTCCACTCTCTCTCTCGTTTAGAGAAAGAGAGGAGAAAAAGACAGAGAAAAAAATGGAAAAAGAGAAAAATAAACGAAAGAAAATAGAAAATAGAATGAAAAACGAAACCAGAAAAAGAGAAAGATAAAAAATAAAAACCAAGACAAAAGAGAATCGAGAGAAAAGAAAAACAGAACCGAGAGAAAGGAGAAAGGGAAAAGACAAAAAGAAAAAGAGAGAGAAACGAGAGAAAAGATAATGATAAACGAAACGAGATAAAAGAGAGGAAAAAAACGAGAAAAAATTGAAAAAAAGACGCAAAAAAAGACAGATAAAGAAACAGACAGACACGGAGACCACCAACCAATCAACCCGACCTCCCCCCAAAATGCATCCCAGAGAGGTATCCCCCCCCCTACACACGGAACGCCGATAACCCGGAAGACCCGAATTAGCGCCGACCTTATAATCAAAAATCAATCACAACCCGACCGCTCCCGACCCGCCCGCCCCCCGCCCGTCTCATAGCCTACCCGCCGTGCCTCTCCTCCCGAAAACCGACCACTTGACGCGAACGTGCGACCGATCCGTCACCCTGGCCATCCGGCGCGTCCAAAATGACACGGTTAAGGCCTCCTCATACGCTAAATACGCGTTCGGTTAAATACGCGTTCGGTTAAATACGCGTTCGGTTAAATACGCGTTCGGTTAAATACGCGTTCGGTTAAATACGCGTTCGGCTAAATACGCGTTCCGTTAAATACGCGTTCGGTTAAATACGCGTTCGGTTAAATACGCGTTCCGTTAAATACGCGTTCGGTTAAATACGCGTTCCGTTAAATACGCGTTCGGTTAAATACGCGTTCGGTTAAATACGCGTTCCGTTAAATACGCGTTCGGTTAAATACGCGTTCCGTTAAATACGCGTTCGGTTAAATACGCGTTCCGTTAAATACGCGTTCGGTTAAATACGCGTTCGGTTAAATACGCGTTCGGTTAAATACGCGTTCGGTTAAATACGCGTTCGGTTAACTACACTCCCTTATTCCTATGAGGGGAAATAAGGGGGACTCAGATCGGGCTTTGCCGGGGTGCGGGTGGGCGTGAGGGTGGGGTGGGGGAGGGAGAAGAGGGGAAGGGGGTTAGTAAGAGTGAACGAAGAGGGGAGAAGGTAGGGAGACAAATAAATGGGGGAGGTAGGAGGAGTAGGAAAGGAGAAGGGAGAGGGTAAAGGAAGAAATAAAGTGAGGGAAGGGTGGGGGAAGAAGGACCTCTCTATTTTGTCAATTATCTATCACTGGTCTCTTCCTCTCGCATCTTTTCTCTTTATAACTCACCCCCCTTCTCCCCTTTTCTTCCCTCCCCACTATCTTTTTTTTTCTCTTCCCCCTTTCCCTTTTCTTCTCTTCTCCCCCCCTCTCTCTCTTTTTCCCCACTATTCACTATCCTCCCTGTTTCTGATCACTCCCTCTCTATATTTCCCCCTCATCCCCCCCCCCTTCAAAACTGACGCGAAGTGTTGGGGATGAAATGACAGCTTCGTTTCAGGAGGGGGAGGGGGGTGGAGGGGTGGGGCGATCGCTGGATAAGTTGGCAGGGTGACACATAGTTGACACACGGCTGACACACAGCTGACATCTTCGACAGTCACACAGAAAGGGTTGAAGCAGAAATAAAACTAACTGCAGTGATAATATGACCATCAGTATTAACCCAATCGAAAAAAAAAAAATCTCCCTCCTTTTTGCAATAATAAAAGAACACACACCAAACTAAAGAAAGCAAACGAACAAACAAACAAACAAAAATCACGAGAATTCCCATTTTTATTCTTATTTTTTAAATGTATACTTCGAAACACGGGAACATGGCACTGCAGCTTCTAGATATTGCAACACGGCCAAAGCTTCACGCGAACTCTGCTTAACCAAACTAAACAAAATAATAATGATCATTAGTAACAGGGAAATATAAGTTGTAAGTTATAATGATCGTGATAATGAGAGTAGCGACAAAAAATGATAACAAAAATGATAACAAAATGATAATCACAGTAACAATAACAATTATAATATGAACAGCAGGACAACTAAAAATAGAATTCGATAAAAGTAACATAACAAAGATAATGACGTTTTAAAAAAATCACGAAGAGACCATGATGAAAACATGAACAACAGATAAATAAAAAAATAAATAAGAAACAAGAATAGAAAGTGACCGAGAGGAGAAGAGAAGAGAATCAACGAAGTGAGAGAAGGAAAACGCAAAAAGAAATTTAAAAAAAGGCAGAAGGTAAGAAGAGAAACAGAGAAAAGAGAGAGAGGTAGGAGAGAGAAAAAGAAGAGAGAGAAGGAGAGAGAAAATGAGCGAAAGAGAAAGAGGGAATGAGAGAAAAAGACACACAGACAGAAAAACAACAAAACTAAAGAAAGACAACCACACAGGCAACAGAATCGGCAATTAGGAGAGCAAGATAGGCCTACCCACTCCCCCTCCCCCCCTCCCCCCCAACAGGACAACAATATCACCGTCGGATATCAGACCATCGCTACTCAAACCCGGATATAAAGCACCGCCGGGAATCGATCGGATAAGCGCAAAAACAAATAGGATTGGCCAATTACGGATAATCAAACCGGAGTATAATCCATCCCCCCCCATCCTCCCACTCATCCCCTCCCCTCCCCACCCTCCTACCTTCCTCCCCCGCTTCGTTGTTGCTAAGTACCTGGGAACTTGTACATTACCAGGTGATTCATTTAATAAAGATGTAATCCCCCTCCCCAAAAAAAAAAAATCGAACGTCCCCTCCCCTTCGTTACGGAAATGTACGCTTAGATTTAAAAAAAAATAATGTAATTTTGGGGGAAACTCCTCAAATAATTGTACCTTTTGTGAAATAAACTCCCTATTTATTACCTATTTCTATCTATTAATTCACTGATATATTTATACATTTATCCATTCATTCATCTATAGTTTTCTCCTAACCTCTCACCACTCCTACATCTACACCATTTTTTCTCAAGTATACCTAGTAATAATACAGAATTTTCGAAAACGAAAAACACAAAAGAGGGGAAGAAAGAAAAGCGAAGAAAATATGAAGAAAAAAGAAGGGAGAGCGAAACGTGGAAGCCAAGATGACGAAGCGAGGTCTAAAGAGCAGCATCCTACACCGCGGACGTCCTCTCGAGGCCCTTCCGACGGAAATCCTTCGCGGCGGAGGATGTGCCTCTGCATTATCCCTCCCTATATTGCTCTGTCCGTCTCCGTCTCTTTCTGCCTGTTTCCCTCTCTCTTTCCCCTCTATTTCTGTCTGTCTGTCTGTCTCTGTCTGTCTGTCTGTCTGTCACTGTCTGTTTGCCTGTCTCTGTCTGTTTGCCTGTCTCTGTCTGTTTGCCTGTCTCTGTCTCTGTCTTTCTCTCTCTTTCTCTTCTATTTCTGTCTATCGGTCTGTCTGTCTCTGCTTCTCTGTCTCTCTGTTTCCCTTTCTCTTTCCCCCTCTATTTCGGTGTGTTTGACTCTGTCTTTCTGTCTATTTCCTTCTTTCTTTCCCCTATATTTCTGTCTCTCTCTGTTTGTTCCCCTCTCTCTTTCCCCATCTACCTCTATCTCTCTATCTCCCTCTTTATGTCTATCTCTTTCCCTTTTTATCTGATTAGCGCACATGAAAAGACTTTCTACAACTCCCCTCCCCCTCCCTCCCCCTCTCCCCACCATACATCTACCTGAAGACCACCTGCTTGATCTCTCTCTCCCCTCGGCGGACAACCTAACCCCGGAAGTCCGTGAATCCCCTCTCCCTTCCCCTCTCAACTGCCCCCCCCCTTCCTACTTTTCCCCCTCCTCCTCTCTCTCCCTCATCCCTCTCCCTCTCATCGTCACTCCTTTCCCCCCGCCTTCCCACGCTATTCTCTCTCCCCTATACCCTTCTCGATTCCTTCTTCTCCCCTTTTCTCTCTCTCCCTCCTTCTTCCTCTCCCTCTCCTTCTCTCTCCCCTCCTCTCGTTATCTTCCCTTCACCTTTCCTCCTCCTCTCTCTCTATCGCGTGCCCCATCCGTATCGATTTTGTCATCGGCTCTGCCCAACGCCCACGCAAGTGCCGCCGCTGCCATTCAGTGTCCTCCTCACCCATCCCCCCCTCCCTTTCTACGTCGCATCCCCCTTCTCCCCTCTCCCTTTTCGTGATCCACTCCCTTCCCTTCCTTTCCCCCATATTCACCCTCTCCCCCTTTTCCCTCTCCTCCTCCCCCTTCATCACCCTCGTCCCCTCCCACCCTTCCCCTCTTCCCTCCTCCCTCGCCCCCCCCCCTTGCAGTGTTTGGCGACATGAACATCAAATATTAAACACAAAGCCCGTGAATGAGGGTCGATCAAGCCACCAGCAGGGCAGCAGCACGCACCAGTTAATACACGCGAGGAAGTCTATCAGGTCTATCAGGTCTATCAGGTCAGGACGGTCGAAGGAAAAGACTCGACATCATTTAAAAAAAAACAATCAAGCCACCTCGAAAAAAAATGGAATCAAGACAATTAGATGGAACATGACAGCAGACAACTATATATAACCAGGAAGGAGAGAGAGGGGGAGGAAGGGATGGAGGGAGGGAGGGAGGGAGGGAGAGGTAGGGGGGGAGGGAGGGAGGGAGGGAGAGGTAGAGGAGGGAGGGAGGGATGGAGGGAGGGAGGGATGGAGGGAGGGAGGGAGGGATGGAGAGAGAGAGAGAGAGAGAGAGAGAGAGAGAGAGAGAGAGAGAGAGAGAGAGAGAGAGAGAGAGAGATTCAGTCAGTCAGTCAGTCTCCCAGACGCAGCTCGACGCAACACAGGCGAGCGGTGTTTGTACAAATGAATAATTCACGCAGAACAAACAGCTGGTGCTTGGCGAAACGCGCACAGCAGCGAGGGAGGGGATCGAGACAAGCAGAGGGGAGAGGAGGAAAAAAGGTGGAGAGAGGGGAGTGGGGGAGTGAGAGAGGGAAGAGAGGGGAGGGAGAGAGGACACAGGGGAGGGGGGGGGAGACTCTCTGAATCAGGCAGTGCTTAGAGAGGGTGACACACACACTGCGGCGAGAAGGGGGCGAGGCGGACACGATGGCTGGGCAGGTAGAGAGGAAAGGAGTGAGGAAGGGAGGGAGGGAAGAAGTGAAAGGCGAAGAAGGGGAGTCTAAGGCGAGGGGAGGGGTGTCAAAGCTAAAGCACGCAAGCAAGCAAACTTCCTGAAAGCGCCTCCACGTGCGACCCCCCCCCCCATTATAAAACAACAAGCACGCGTAAACATTTCCCTGTGTGTCCCCGCAGGCACGTCACACACACACGCACCGCAGTCCATTCACAGAGACACAGAAGAGCGCACACACACACCTTCATACAGAGAAGGCATTTCCCAACCGGCACCCACGTTTTCTTTCTTTCTTTTTCTCTCCCTCGTTTTTATTTTCCGTCCTATCTCTTCTTTCTCCTTCTCTTTTCTTTGTTTTTTCTCCCTCCTTCTCTTCCCGTCTTTTCTTCTGATCTCATTATCTTCCTCTCCCCTCTCCATTTTCGCTCTCTTTTTCTTTGTAGATATTCATTCTCTTATTTAACTTTTACTCTCCCCTTCTCCCTCCCTATCCCTCTCTCCCTCCCTCCCTATCCCTCTCTCTCTCCCTCTTTCTCCCCCCCCCTATTTCCCTGCACCAGAAAGACGGCAGTGAACCCAGTCACGCGAATAGAACCGTGCGTGATGCCAGTCCAGTTTGCAGTCTGCGCGAACTGTAACCGGCCCCCTCCCCCCCCCCACCCCCCGCCATCCACTCATTAAAAGGAAGAACAACCTTCGAAAGGCGAAATGTAGATTATACTATTGGAAAATGAGATTCCCAGCCAAAATAATAAAAAATGAAACATCACACACACACACACACACACACGCACACACGCACACGCATACGCACACGCTCACACTCACACACGCACGCACGCGCACACACACACACACACACGCACACCCCTCACACACCCCTCACCCACCAGCACACACAAATACACACCGATATATCAATGTAACGATGTAATACGTGTACAAGGTAGGCCTACCCAGATGAGACGACACGATAAGGACATAGGCCTACCTGAATCAGACGACACTCGCGGTCAGGGGAGAAGCCAAAATAGGACCTAATTCGATCAATACGGCAACTTTTGGCAACTCTAATTGGATGGCTGATTACAGATACACGACTTGATAAGAGAAAACGAGGGTCTGACAATCAATTAATAAAGAATGTGATACCAAGCAAACACAGAAATGCGGAAAAAATAACGAGAACCAAATCAAGTGAATAAGGACATACGGAACAAATAAACACCGGAAAATAACATCAGTAAACAAATAAAAATCACGTATAACAAACTAAGCAAAACAATCAGAAACTAAACATACAAGAGTAATATTAAATGAATAAATAAGTGAAAAATAAAGAAAATTGATACCATGTAGCTGTATGGCGATTTTTTTTATTACTTATTTCTACTCTCGAAAATTTCCTTACGTGAAGATAATTCAGCCGTATATAATACATATTTTTGTTCGTCTGCTTTCATTACGAATCATGCGTGGGAATATCTGGAAAAAAATATAATAAATAAAAAAAAAAAAAAAAAAAAAAAAAAAAATATATATATATATATATATATATATATATATATATATTTATATATATATATTTATATATATATATATTTATATATATATATATATATATATATATATATATATATATATATATATAATATATTTATATATATATATATATATATATATATATATATATATATATATATATATATATATATATATATATATATATATATTCCTACTGTCTTCCTTACCTAGCCATTCTTAAATTTTAAAAAACCTATCCACTCGAATGCTCGTTTCCTAACCATCATCGCAACTTTCCTCATTCCACACTTTTATCTATATACTCATCACCAATATCCATTTCTGTCACAATCGTCACCCAAATCAAACATGTACTATTTCCGCCTCATTACGTCCGTCATTTGCCCGAAGCCCACCCCCCTCCCCTCCCCTCCCCTCCACTCCCTCCTTTCTCCTTTCTCCTTTCTCCTCTCTCTCTCTCTCTCGATCTTTCTCTCTCGCTCTCTCTCTCTCTCCTCTGATCCTCGGGTAAACTTGTTAAAGTAAAATTGATCCTGCCATGAATTATATGCTGGAGGAGTGAGGAGTTATATCATCATCATCATCATCTTCATCATCAATATTGTCACTGACACCATCATTATCATTCATTACCTTCTCTTGGGGACAGACTTTGCAAAATAAGTTTGAGTCTGTTTAGTTCTTACCCCCCCCCCCCTATATCTCTCTCTTTTTCTGGCTTTCCTTCACCTTCCCCATCTCTTGCCACTTTCCCTCCTCCTCCTTTTTACAATCTTTCCCTCTCTCCCCTTCCCGTTTCTCTTTTTCTCTTTCCCTCCCTATTTCTCTTCTCCCCCCTCTCACCGCATCTTCTCTCCCCTCTCCCCCCATCTTCTCCTCGCCCCTCTCACCCCATCCCCATCTTCTCCTCCCCCCTCTCACCCCATCCCCCCATCTCACCCCCATCTTCTCCTCCCCCTCTCCCCCATCCCCCATCTTCTCCCGCTCCCCCTTCTGCCCCCTCCCCCCTCCCAAAGGCGAACCAGTTCATTCCAGTTCTCGGAAGACGGGACGCAGGCAGCGCATCGCTCTTGGCATCAGGTGTTTGTACTGACGCTGACCCTTCTTCTCCTTCTCCTTCTCCTTCTCCTTCTCCTTCTTCTCTCTCTTCCCCTTTTTCATATTCTCCTTTTCTCCTCTTCCTTTCTCGTCCATTCATAATTTTTCTTCTCCTTTTCCCTTTTCCCCTTTCTTCTCTTTTTTCCTCTTCCTTTCTCGTCCATTCATATTTTTCTCCCTCTTTCATTTTCTTTTCCTCTCCTTTCTTCTCTTCTTTCCTCTTCCTTAGTCGTCCATTTATATTTTCTTCCATCGTATTCTCTCCGTCCTGTTCTCTCTTCTCCAGCCTTTCCAATTCCACTTTCGCTTTCCCCTCATATTCCGCGTTTCCACACTTTCCTCTCTTTCTCTTTTTTTCCTTTTCGTTACATCTTTTATTACTTCTCTTCTCTTCCCTTTCAAATGCCTTCATTTCATCTTCTGCTTTTCCATTTCCTTTTTCATCTCTTATCAATATTTTCTATTTTCTCTCTTTACTACTATACCTAGTTTTCTCTCTCCTTTCTCTCGTTCTCACTCCTTCATTTCCTTTCTTATTTTCTTCCTTGATTCCCTTCCTCTTTCTTGTCGCTTTCCTTCCTCCACTCCCTCACTGCCTTCTCTCTCTCTCTCTCTCTTTATCTCTCCCTCTCCCCCTCTCTCTCTCTTTCTCTCTTTATCTCTCCCTCTCCCCCCCTCTCTCTCTTTCTCTCTTTATCTCTCCCTCTCCCTCTCCCTCTCTCTCTCCCTCCCCCTCCGTTCAAAGTTCCCGCCGGACGCCTCCCTGCCGCCAGCCCGCCCGCCCGCAGTCGCTAGTTTCCCCCTCTCCTGGACCATTGACCCCCCCTTCCCCCCCTCCACCCTCTCCCCACTCCTTCCTCTCCCTCTACCTTTCTCCCCTTTCCCCTATTCCAACCCCCACTCCCCTCCCTTCCTCTTCTCCTCCGACCCTTCCCCTGTCCCTACCCCCCCCCCTCCGCAAGTCCCGGCATCGTGCCATTAACCGGGAGCGACGTGGCACCCCCATGGCACCCCCTTGGCACACTCCCGCGCTCGGCTCGCTCGCTCCGACCCCAATGGCACTCTGGCTGGAATCCGTGTCAAGGTTATGCCGTGTCTGGAACACCGACAGATCACTTCCTTCTCTTTATTCTGTCTGTGTCTGTCTGTCTGTCTGTCTGTTGTGTCTGTGTCTCTTCCTCTTCTTAAGCTTTCTACTGTGTCTCTCTCTGTCCCTCTCTTCGCTTTCGCACTGTTTTGGCTCTATTTACTTCTTTCTTTTTCCATACTTTTTAATTGTATCCTCTCCTCTCCCTTTCTCCTTCCTTTCTTTTCCATTCTCTTTTTGTTTGCAAGCATGTCTTATTCTTTCTTCCTAAAAAAATTATCGACATCTCTCCACAACAATAGCAAATAGCAAAAAAAAAAAACATTAACAAAAATCCCCCTTCCTCCTTTTCCCATCTCCTCCTCACCCCCCCCCCACCCAACATTCCAAAAACGCCGCGCCAAGGCCTACTCGAACGCCTCTAGCCCCTCCCCCTCCCCCCCTCTTTCTGGGTCAGCAACCACCCCGACCGACCTCTCTCCCCCGCTGCATATCCCTCCCATATAAAAAAAGGTCAATTGGGAATGATCCGCCACCACGAGGAGTGTGTCAATAGGTACTTTCTTAGCTCCCCTCTCCCCTCTTCAACACCCCCCCCTCCTCTCTCCTTGCCCTTCCTCTGCTTTCATTTCCCCTTTTCCTCTCCTTCCCCTTCCCCTCCTTTCCCTTCCCCTCTTCCTCTTCATCCCCTGCCCCTCTTCCTCTCTTTCCCCTTCCCCTCTTCCTCTCTTTCCCCTTCCCCTCTTCCTCTCTTTCCCCTTCCCCTCTTCCTCTCTTTCCCCTTCCCCTCTTCCCCTCTTCCCCGCTACTTCCCTTCCCCTCTTCCCCGCTACTTCCCCTTCCCCTCTTCCCCGCTACTTCCCCTTCCCTTCCCTTCCCCTCTTCCCCGCTACTTCCCTTCCCTTCTTCCCCGCTACTTCTCCTTCCCTCTTCCCCGCTACTTCCCTTCCCCTCTTCCCCGCTACTTCCCTTCCCCTCTTCCCCGCTACTTCCCTTCCCCTCTTCCCCGCTACTTCCCTTCCCCTCTTCCCCGCTACTTCCCTTCCCCTCTTCCCCGCTACTTCCCTTCCCCTCTTCCCCGCTACTTCCCCTTCCCTTCCCCTCCTTCTTCCTCCACCTCTATCCCCCGTAATGCGATCTAGGCGCTAAGGGGCAAACACTCTCCGGTTCCTTCCCGCCACATTTACCTGTTCACTTCGTCAAAGCGATTCCAAGAAACGAATTAAAACGACAAAAAAAGAAAAAGTCCTCGTATGATTTTCTTAACACCTATTTCCACAAAAGAAAGTACATAAATAGGTTGTTTACTTTCCCTATTTTTCACTGTTTCCTCTCTTTTTCTCACATCCTTCACATTATTTTCTCTAACCTTTCCTCTTCCAAAATAAAAATCAAATACATGAATAACTACACAAAACTTTTGACAGAATTACGGGACATCCTTTGCCAAGCGCCCTTCCAATAATACTTCAATCTAAGTTTCGCTTAAGTATACTGTGCTCTCTCTCTCTCTCTCTCTCTCTCTCTCTCTCTCTCTCTCTCTCTCTCTCTCTCTCTCTCTCCTTCTCTCTCTCTCTCCTTCTCTCTCTTTCTCCTTCTCTCTCTTTCTCCTTCTCTCTCTCTTTCCTTCTCTCTCTCTTTCCCTCTCTTTCATTCTCTTTCCCTCTCTTTCATTCTCTTTCCCTCTCTTTCATTCTCTTTCCTCTCTTCATTCTCTTCCCTCTCTTTCATTCTCTTTCCCTCTCTTTCATTCTCTTCCCTCTCTTTCATTCTCTTTCCCTCTCTTTCATTCTCTTTCCCTCTCTTTCATTCTCTTTCCCTCTCCCTCTCTTTCCCTCTCCCTCTCTCTTTCAAAAGACTTTGCCAAACTCATTATTCCCCGCAACTAACTAATGTTCAACGTAGAAAGGGAAAACTCTCCGAGACTTTCCACAAAACTAAACAAGCAGCAAGTCAAGCGATCGTGCCTTATTTTGAGTTCGAAAGCTAACCTCAAGAGTAAAAAGGTGTGTTTTAGGTCCGTGCCAAAACACCAAATCACAGTCAAACATTACAAAAACGATATGTGTTGCCAATAGCAAAATTATAATCACTACCATTTATAATTACCTGTATTATCATCATCCTTACCATTATCATCTTCAATATCACCCATCACTAATTACTGACACTAATTATTTTTTTAGCCTCACGTAGGATGAAAATATAATACGAGTCTTGTTTTCCCTATGTAATATAGGCCTATATATGGGGAGTGAGTGAGTGAGTGAGTGAGTGAGTGAGTGAGTGAGTGAGTGAGGACTTTCTTAGCTCCCCTTTCCCTCTGCACCCCCCTCCCCCTCCACTTCTCTCTTTAAACTTAAACTATATCATATATCAAATTGTCAGCTTAAACTGAAGTGAGTGAGTGTGACAGTGCATATGAGTTGACTACGTTTGTGTGAGGGAGCGAATGAATGAGGGAACTAAAAAAATGAATAATTGACAGTTATTAAGTGACTGAATGAACGAGTGCCAAAGGAAACGACTAAGTGAGTGAGTGGATAAACAACTGAAGGGCATAAGCAAACTGAAAGCACGAGTGAACGAGTGAGTGAATGAGTACCCTTGAGTGTGAATTACAGTAAGTGTGCAAACTAACACACTTTCACGTAGATTATCATAAGTACATAAATTTAACCTTTTTTTTCTCTTTCTCCATATAATAAAAAAAAGTTTCTTCCCTCCAAGACAAATAAAAGAACATCCAAATAACAGATGACAAAGAAAAGGGAGAGAAAGTGGAAGAAGAAGAAGAAGAAGAAGAAGAAGAAGAAGAAGAAGAAGAAGAAGAAGAAGAAGGAGAAGAAGAAGAAGAAAAGAAAAAGAAAGAAAGAAAAGAAAAGAAAAAGAAGAAGATGAAGAAAAAGAAGAAGAGGAAGAAGAGGAAGTATGAAGGAATGCATCCAAACAAATCCAACCGAGCAACAGATCTTTCAACGACGAAAAAATGAAAGACGGGGAAAAAAGTGAGGGAAAAAAAGAACGAGGCCAAACTACCACAATCTACCCGAACAAAATGCAAACAAAAGAACAATTATCAATGGACCAATTACTTCATTGTGCTCGTAATTAAATGCTCACGGTAGATGGCGCTGACAATGGAAACTCGCCGCGTTCTGGGGCTGCCAAAGCAAGTGTAAGGGGGAGGGGGAGGGGGAGCGGTAGGGGTAGAGGTAGGAGGGGGGAGGAAGAGGGAGAGGGAGAGGGAGAGGGAAAGGGGGAGGAAGAGGGAGAGAGGGAGGAAGAGGGAGATGAGGAGGAAGAGGGAGAAGGGGAGGAAGAGGGAGCGAATAAGGAATGGGAGTGGAAGGGGGGAAAGGAGGAGGAGGAGGAGAATGAGTGTGGAAGGCGGATTGGAGGAAAGGGGTGTGGAAGGGAGTAGATGAAAGAGGGGGAAGGGGAGGGGTGCCAGAGAGGGGTAGATAGGAAAGGTGGGACGGGAGGGGAATGGAGGTAGTTAGATAAGAAGGAAAAGGAGGGGGAGAACGCGAGAGGGTAAATGGAAAAGGAGTCATATTAGGGAGAGGGAAGAGAGAACGATACAGAGATGAAAAGACTAATAGAGAAAAGAGCTCAAAGCTTAAACAAAAACGAAAAAAAACACGCATACATGATCAGCTGATTACGAACCCAT
The DNA here is from genome assembly GCF_015228065.2 of Penaeus monodon. Taxonomy (NCBI): domain Eukaryota; kingdom Metazoa; phylum Arthropoda; class Malacostraca; order Decapoda; family Penaeidae; genus Penaeus; species Penaeus monodon. The sequence goes on along the minus strand of NC_051393.1, from coordinate 50,652,325 downwards.
TTCACAACCAATCAACCAACCAAATAAACACCCACAAACAAACGAACCAACACCGCAAGACATCATTCCCAACAACATCTAGAAAACGACCGAAACTGAAACCGAGACCGAGACCGAAACTGAAACTAAGACCGAGAACGAGACATCAATCGAAGCTGAAACTCGAGACCGAAATTGAAACCGAGATCGAGACCGAAACTGAAACTGTGACCGAGAACGAGACAAACTAAAAAACCGAGATCGAGATCGAAACCGAAACCGAGACCACGACCGAGGTGAAGCTTGCAATGGAATGAATGGCATTTAGGCCTGGCAACCGGATCATTGTCGGAGGGAACCCAAGAAGAAAAGGGGGAAGGAAAAAAACACCAATAAACAAATGTCAATAGAAAGGGAGAAAAGGGCAGGAGAAGAGGGGGGGGGGAGTTGGGGGAGATGAGAAAAAGGACAGCGAGAATGAGAGAAAAATATATACATCCATACATACATACACACATAAATACATATGTGTATATATACATACATATATATATATATATATATATATATATATATATATATATATATATATTACACACACACACACGCGCACACACACACACACACACACACACACACACACACACACACACACACACACACACACACACACACACACACACACACACAACACACACACAAACACACACACACAAACAACACACACACACACACACAAACAACACACACACAAACACACACACACACAACACAAACACACACACAAACACACACACACAAACATACACACACACACACACAAACACAAACACACACACACACACACACTTATACCATACACAAACATGAAAGCTATATGGGGGGAAAAGGGTCTGAGAATCTAGCATGTAATGCCATATGTGGCCGCGTATAAGGTGCACAAACACAATCGAAACACACATCGACGCAAACAATGCACTCGAGATTCCCTTCTCACGATAGTCTTTTATTAAGAAACTAAATAAGACCCAAAAATTAAATATTTAAAATTAAAATTAAAAATTAAACAAATCTGGCTCTAAAAGACACTTGACAAAATTCGATTGCGATTCATCCAATAATTGAAAATAAACGAAAATAAAATATAATCAGACATATATAAATCACAGTCAAACATATATAAACCATATTTACAAAATATAAACACATAGCATTTCCAAAATATAAATAGATATTATTTCAAAAATATAAATAAGTACTATTTCTAAATTCTAAATAAACATTTTCAAAATATAAAACATCTCAAAATTCATTTAAGAGAAAGCTTTCTAAACTTACTGCTCAATTGCACGTTTCTTGCAAGAAGTTTAGAGATACGAGATAATGATCCTATAAAAATGGAGGAGGAAGAGAGGCAGACGAAGGAAAAACGAAGAAGAAAATAATGGTGATGATGAAGACGAAGGAAAAGGAGGAAGAAAGATTAAATACATAAGGAAGAAGAAAAGGAGGAAGAAAGATCAAATACATAAGGAAGAAGAAGAAAAAGAATCAGAAGAAAAAGAAAAGAAAAAAAAAGAAAAAGAAGAAAAAAAAGAAGAAAAAAAAAGAAAACAAAACAAAGACAAAAAGCAGAAAAAAAACAAGAAAAGAAGAAAAAAAAGGAAGAAATCCTCAAGAATAAAGACATCAAAGAAGAAAACGAAAGGAGAGACGAGGGATGAAAGGGAAAAGGGAAAAGGGAAAAGTTACGATCCCGACAGATGTTTGTCCACCTTTACGATCCAAGGCTGCCAATTCTACTTTAAAACTTTTCTTCCTTTTTTACGACTCCGTCCTTAAGGTAGATAACTTTTAAAAAGAAAGAAGATTAAAATAGAAAAAAGAAAAAAAAAAACTTACAACCCACACTTCACGAGAAAAGTTATCTGAATCTGTCTCCTCGTCATGGTGAAAAAAAGATATAGATAAATAAGTAAATAAATAAATGAACAAATAAATAAATAAATAAATACAAAATAGAAAAAAAAACAAAAAAAACATTTAAAAGGAAGAAATCTGTGACAAGGACAAAATGTGGTTCGCAGGATTATTCTGACGCGACCCTTTGCCTCCAGCCTCGCCGTCGTTAAGGTAATACTGAAGATATGAATATAATCATACATACGTACATGCTTAAATAAATATGCACACAGAAGAAAAAGCATACAGTACATACATGCATATACTCACAATAGTTATACGGGGACCATATCAGCACACGGACACACACACATTCATTCACTCACTCACACACACTCACAGACACATAAACAGACACAGATACAGACACACACACACACACACACACACACACACACACACACACACACACACACACACACATTCACTCACTCACACTCACACATCCCTCTCCTCCCACCCACCCCTCCCTCACCCCCACTTCCCTCCTCCTCACCCCCCCAAACCCACACACCCGCCGGGTCCTTCTGAATGGTCCCCCCGCCTTGCAAGACACCCCGCCCTCGCTCTTTTGTCCGCCCTCCGCCCTCCGCCCACCGCCCACCGCCCACTCGCTCGAAAGGGAGAAGAGGAGAGATGGAAGTAGCGGTTGGGAAAAGAAAGGGGGTGGGGATGGGTGGGTGGAAGGAAAAAAAAATGACAAAAAGAATGGAGAGAGAAAGAGAAGAGGAGAGAAAAAAAAGAGGAGACAAGAAGAGAGAAGAGAATAAAGAAAGGAAAAGAGATAGACAGGAGAAGAAAAGTGAAGATAAACAACAAAAGGGAAAGAGCAAGACAGAGAGAGAGAAAATGAGAGAGAATATGAGAGAGAGAGAGAGAGAGAGAGAGAGAGAGAGAGAGAGAGAGAGAGAGATGAGATGAGATGAGATGAGATGAGATGAGATGAGATGAGAGATGGGACGAGATGCGAATAGCACCGAGAAGAGAAAGGATAGAAAAAAGAAGAGAGAGAGAGATGAGATGAGAGATGAGAAGAGGTGCGCAATAGCACCGAGGAGAGAGAGAATAGAGAAAAGAAGAGCGAAAAGAAGAAGACGAAGAAGAAAAGGCCATCGTGCAAAGGGCTGTCGGCACCGCACGCGAAACACGATACCTCCGGGGGTTACGGCGCGGAGGTCGCCAGCTGATCGCCATTTCGACGCAGCTGGAAACGGCAGAATTTTCCAGAACTTTCGCCGGGGCTCTCCGCAGCGTCAGCTTGTCTCTCTACCCCCCCCCCACACACACACACCACACACCCTTCTCTTCTCTTCTCTTCTCTCTCTCCCTCATCTCTCTCTCTTTTTCTCTCTCCATCTCTCTCTCTCTCTCTCTCTCTCTCTCTCTCTCTCTCTCTCTCTCTCTCTCTCTCTCTCTCTCTCATTCATGAGATACATATACTTTATTCCGCTAGAGTCAACATTCCCACAACAAAGAAATCTCAAAAAAAGACAACAAACATCAACAAAAACAACAACAACAGATGCATCCACGACATCCAAAAAGACAACAATCCCCCCCCCCTCCATCCTCCTCCCCCAAAAAACAACAACAACAAAAACAAAACCAAATAAAACAAAAATAAATACAAAACCTTATAATCCACCCTTTGCTCTTTTAAAAAAATCCCCATTCGAGTCTCTCCGTGCCAAGGAAGCTCAGGATCCCCCACGTGTCATGCAATTCCAGCGCGCGAATTATGTGGATCAAAAGCGCGCGGCGGCCCTAATTGCAAAAAGATATTGCATATGTGCGATGCCTCACAAGTTTTTCGCCGGCAGACATGCAGCGCAACTTCAAACAGCAGCATATCTTGTATGCTGGAAGGAAAGGTTGGCAGTTGGAAGATTCTCTCTCTCTCTCTCTCTCTCTCTCTCTCTCTCTCTCTCTCTCTCTCTCTCTCTCTTTTTTCTCTCTCTCTTTTTTTCTCTCTCTCTTTTTTCTCTTTTTTTTTCTTTTTTTTTCTCTCTTTTCTCTCTCTCTCTCTCTCTCTCTCTCTCTCTCTCTCTCTCTCTCTCTCTCTCTCTCTCTCTCTCTCTCTCTCTCTCTCTCTCTCTCTCTCATAGAAAGAGATAAACATAATAGAGAGAGGTGAAGAGAAGATAGTGACACAGATAGATAGACAGATAGATAGATAGAGATAGATAGAGAGAGAATGAGAAAGAGAAAAGAAGAGAAAAGGACAGAAAAGGATAAAAGAAAGAGACAAAAAAAGCGGAAGACAAAGAGAGACCAAGAAAGAGAAAAAGAAACAAAAAAACGGAAAACGAAAACGAAGCCGCCAACAGACACCCAAGCAAACCCAGCTCACCGGCCTACGCAATCGCCGTGCAACACCTCTCTAGGCCTACCCCCCCCCACCCTCCCCCCGGCCGATCGCGCGCGCACTCCGGAACGCTGAACGGTTTACTCCACTTTCTCCACGCCCACAAATCAAGACGATACGACGCCTATAATACCCTCCCCTCACCCCCGCCCATTCCTTTCTCCCGCCCATCCTTCCCTCCTCTCCCATCCCATCCCCCCCCCTCACCCTCCCCTCTTTTCCAGTCCCTTCTTCTCCTTCCCTCCCTCCCTTTCACCCCTCCCCCCTTCTACCTACCCTCCTCCCCATTCCCCCGACGCCTTCCCCTTCCCCCTACCCTCCCCCCCAGCGATAAAGTAGGCCTACGTCACTTATAATGACAGACCAACTTACAAATACTTATCCGATTACACGTTATTAAAGCCGTTTTCTCCTCGTTATCATGATCGGACACAAAATACGACTTCCTGCCAACGTTCCCATTAACGATCACACGAACGAACGCGCGAATGAAGATCGAAAGCAAAAAATCTATCGAGTGAATACAAAACAAATATCTGATGAAATAAATGAACTGATAAACAAAAATATGAAACTAATTAATCTGGTATTGTGCGCGCGCAATATCAGATCACACACACACACACACACACACACACACACACACACACACACACACACACACACACACACACACACACACACACA
>NC_051393.1:50617332-50634832 GCF_015228065.2 Penaeus monodon | reverse complement strand
GAAATAAAAAGAATGGAAGAAATATATTAACATACGAATAAATAAAGAGAAATAAGGAACGAAAGAGTAAAAGAGAAAGAAAAAAGAGAGAAAGAGAAAAAGAGACAGAAAAAACAAAGTCAAAGAGACAGAAAAAAGAGAAAGTTAAAGAGAACGAAAAAGAGGGAAGAAGGAGAAAGGAAAAGACAAAGAAAAAGAAAAAAGAGAAAGTCAAAGATAACGAAAAAGAAAAAGAGAGGAAAAAGAGAAAGGGAAAAAGAGACAGAAAAAAAAGAAAATCAAAGATAACGAAAAAAAAAGAAGTAGAAAAGAAAACTCAAAACGAACGAGAGGAGACAGAGAAAGGCAAAAGACAAAGAGAAAGAAAAAGAGCGAGAAAAAAGAGAAGAGAGAGAGAGCCCCAAAGCAACAAAGCGACGCACACTGCCCATCGCCCGGATTACCAACCCACCCCGACACACGCACAATACTTAACTAAATAATAGAATGCGCTTCTACCCGCCATCGATTCCCCGGTTCCTTGGTTACCGATTCCTTCTAAGACCCTCGGATTCATGATTCCCGATTCCCGTGCTCTGGGTTTCTCCATTCCTAATTCCTGGTTCTCGATTCTCGTTATTTTAGCACTCGACTACCAATGTTCCTTCCGATTCCCGATTCCCAGCGCTTACTCCTCTATTCCCAATTCCTAATTCTCGGGTCTCGCTCCCCTGCTCCTCCATTCCTAATTCGTGGTTCTATGCTCATTATTTTAGCACTCGATCACTAATTTTCGGTTCTCGCTTCTCTTCTCCGGCATGCGTGGTGCGGATTCCTGGTCCGGTGACGTCACAGAGGTATGCCAAGTGAGGCGGTGACGACCTTGTGACAGGTGCCGTTACGGGGAAGGTGAAAGGGGGGGGGGGGGGGCGGAGGACGGCGTGACCATACCTGGACATACCGCCCATACAGGTCTGGAGAGAGAAAGAGAGGGAGAGAGAGAGAGAGAGAGAGAGAGAGAGAGAGAGAGAGAGAGAGAGAGAGAGAGAGAGAGAAAGAGAGGAGAGAAAAAAGAGAGAACGAGAGGGAGAGGGAGAGAAGGAAAGAGAGGAGAGGGGAAGAGAGAGAGAGAGAGGAGAGGAGAAGAGAGAGAGATGAGAGAGAGGGAGAGAATGAGAGAGAGAGAGAGGAGAAGAGAGAGAGAGGAGAGAGAAAAAAGAGAGAGAGAGGAGAGAGAAGAGAAGAGAGAGAGAAGAGGAGAGAGAAGAGAGAGAGAGAGAAGAGAGAGAGAGGAGAGAGAGAGAGAGAAGAAGAGAGAGAGAGAGAGAGAGAGAGAGAGAGAGAAAGAGAAGGGGAAAGGGAAAGAAAAAGAGAGAAAAAGAAATATAGAAAGAGAGAAAGAGAAAGAGAGAAAAAGAAATATAGAAAGAGAGAAAAAGAAATATAAAAAGAGATGAAGGGAGGAAGAGAAATGAAGTGAAGTGAAGAAAAATGAGAGAGAGTGAATGAGTGAGTGAGTGAGTGAGTGAGTGAGTGAGTGAGTGAGTGAGTGAGTGAGTGAGTGAGTGAGTGAGTGACTGAGTGAGGAGGAGAAAGCAAAAGCGAACGCGGCGCGTTTTTCCGGAGTTTCCGACGAGCGACAGGAAAAAACCCGTCCCCGGGCAAGCACCCATGTGTGCGCATGTCCGCGAGTGCCACAAAATACGTCGCTACTCGGGTCCCGCTCGCTTCCTGTCGAGCGAAACGGACGCCATTATCAACGAGGGTTCAGAGAGTGCCTTTGACCCCTGACCTTTGGCCCTTTCTCCGCCGCCGCCGCCGCCGACCGAAGCGAAATGACGGACCTTCAACACCGCGCGAACGTTCGATATGCAAGGCGCGAAGTGACCTTGGCGAGTCGACCATCATGAAAGGAATGCTGTTTGGCGAAATGTACGAAAAGAAGAAAATAAAAAGAAGAAAAAAAACGAAACATCGAGCCGTTCAGAATAAATATATAATAACAAAACTAACAATACTGAAAATAACAATAACACTGATAATAAACAAACGTTCAGAGATTAACACCGTCTTTCAAAAATGCAATCGCTAGTTCACAATACAACAGATAATTCTGAAATGTGATTACAACAACAACAACAACAACAAATACAGAGAAGAAAATATAACACTCAAACTGAAATACAAGCAGGAACCTCCCAATACTTAATGCATAATACAGCCATCTACGTACAGGCATCGATCTTTTGACATTCAGACTTTACGTAAGAGACTGAGATTGGGAACGAAATCAATTCCGAAATGCCAAAACGCGCTTTCCTCGTATCGGATGATTTCGCGAGTGTATGACGTCATCTACCCCCCCCCCCCCATCAAACTATGTGTAAATAGAAGTCAGATAAAAAAAATAAAAAGTTTCACAAATTCACACATTACATCTAAACATTTCGTCAAACTCGCTACCTCTTCCCTCCCTTCCCCATCGCACCCAACCTCCCTATTTATCTCCCTTATCTACTTCCCTTCCTCCCTCCCTCTATCCCCTTCCCCTCCCTCCCTCCTCTTCTCATCCCTCCCTCCTTCCATCCATTCCTCCCTCCCTCCCTCTCTCCTTTCCCCTCTCCTGACCTTCTCACCCTCCTCAAAGTCATCTAAAACAACCTCTTATATCGCCACTGCCACAAAAGAAAGAAAAACAAATTTTAAAAATCTAAAAAAAGAATATTTAAAAATCCATTAGTCAATTATAACTTCCGCTCGTGAGGAAATTCCCCGGGAAGGCCGTCTAACTTCTGAACTTCCGAGGAGGAGGAGGAGGAGGAGGAGGAGGAGGAGGAGGAGGACGAGGAGGAGGAGGAGGAGGAGGAGGAGGAGGAGGAGGAGATGGAGGAGGAGAAGGAGGAGGAGAAGGAAGAGGAGGAGGAGGAGGAGGAGGAGGTGGAGAAGGAGGAGGAGGCAAAGGAGAAGGAGGAGGAAGAAGTGGAGGAGCAGGAGGAAGAGGAGGAGAAAGAGATTTAACTTTTGTGTAAGCAATTCTCATGCGGAGATCCGGAAAGAGGGAGAGACACGAGTGAGGCAGGTGAAAGAACTTAAGGAAAAAGAGCAAGAGAATGAGAAAAAGAAAGAACAAGAGAAATAGAGAGAGTAAAAAGAGAGAGACAGAGAGAGAGAAAAAAATGTGGGGAGGGAAAGGAGAGAGACAGAAGACAGAAAAAGCATTCAAAGATCACATTTACTATCTACCTATATGAGCACATGTGAATACACCCTCATATGTATTCATATTCATATACGTGCTTATATGTACATATAAGCACGTGATTATATGTACATATAAGCACGTATGTGTGCACATGCAGGCCCTATACTTAAACTCCTCTTCCTATGCCTCATTTTGCAGCGAACTTTCTCCTCGCATTTCCCTACTACTTACTATATAATGACCTCCGCACACAATACAACAATACAGTTTATACAACAATACAATTATTACTTCCAACTCCACCTACACCGCATAATCCACGCAAAAACAATTAAAACAGAGAAACCACCACTAAACGACCACTAAACGAAACAAAAGACAACAAACAAAGAAAAGAAGGGTAAGTATTCAAGAAAACAAAGGGAAAAAATATAAAATCATAAATAAATGAAGCTCAGAAAGGGGAAAAAAAGGAGAGAGAGAGAGAGAGAGAGAGAGAGAGAGAGAGAGAGAGAGAGAGAGAGAGAGAGAGAGAGAGAGAGAGAGAGAGAGAGAGAGAGAGAGAGAGAGAGAGAGAGAGAGAGACTATAATTAAAGACTTACTTTTTTCTGTCCAACCACAACAATAGCAACAAAAATGACAACAATAATGACACCATCAGCATCATTACCAACAATAACACTAGTCTATCATCGACAACATTAAAGCCACTGCCAACAAAAACAGCAGAGACACCACCGCCATAGAACAACGATAATGAAAACACCAGTGAAAAAGAGCCGAGGTGGAACAAGGTCAACAAGAGAAGGTCAAGGAGATGTTTTCTCTGTCTGTCTGTCTGTCTGCCTTCTCTCTCTCTCTCTCGCTCTCTCCCTCACTTTCCCTCCCTCCCTCCCTCTCTCCCCCCCCTTTCTCTCTCTCTCTCTCTCTCTCTCTCTCTCTCTCTCTCTCTCTCTCTCTCTCTCTCTCTCTCTCGCTCTCGCTCTCGCTCTCTCTCTCGCTCTCTCCCTCACTTTCCCTCCCTCCCTCCCTCTCTCTCCCACTTTCCCTCCCTCCCTCCCTCTCTCTCCCTCTTTCCCCCCCCCTCTCTATCTCTCTATCTCATTTTCCCTCCCTCTCTCCCTTCCCCTTTCTCCCTCCCCCTCTCTTCCTTTCTCCCTCCCTCGCAAAACAACCAATCGACCAACCAACCAAACAAACAAAAAAAACTAAAATGAAAGACCAGTCCACCGCCCTGAACACCCTATTCCACACCCTCGTCACTCCGTCGCCCGCTGCCTTTCACCCTTAAAAAGGTGATCTCATTATCACCCTCCCACGCAGGCCGCCGGTCGAGGGACATTCATCAATCGCTGTCCACGAGGCTGGGCCAGAAACGATATAAAATAACTAAAACATTATCGTTCTCATCGTCCCCCTCCTCTCCTCCCCCCCCCTCCTCCTCCTCCTCCTCCTCCTCCTCCTCCTCCTCCTCCTCCTCCTCCTCCTCCTCCTCCTCCTCCTCCTCCTCCTCCTCTCCTCCCCCACCTCCTCCCTCCCCTCCTCCCTCCCTCCCTCCCCCTCTTTCTCCATACCTTCCGCCAGTCCTCAAAGTGACCTACATGTTCGAAGGGAAAGGCAAGACGAGAGAGCCTCCGCCAAGATGACCTGACATCTCACTCGCGACTTCCTCCGCTGAAAAGGCTCTGATTCTACTGTCTGTCTCTGCGAGTGAGTGAGTGAAAGAAAAAGAGAGAGAGAGAGAGAGAGAGAGAGAGAGAGAGAGAGAGAGAGAGAGAGAGAGAGAGAGAGAGGGAAGGGAAATAAAGAGAGAGGGAGGAAGGGAGAGAGAGAGAGAGAGAGAGAGAGAGAGAGAGAGAGAGAGAGAGAGAGGAGAGAGAGAAGAGAGAGAGAGAGAGAGAGAGAGAGAGAGAGAAATCATAAAAGAGAGAGAATTTGAGAGAGAAAGAGAGAAAAAAAGAAAAAAGAGAGAGAATCAGAGAAAGAGAGTGAGTGCCGGCCAGCCTTGGCACCCTAAATCTGCCAGGGCGATATATCCGGGGGCCGTTTCAGGGTTCATCTCCCACTTCAAATCAATGTTGCAGAGCGAGTACGTGAGAGGGTACTAAGGGAGAGGGAGGGGGAGAGGGAGAGGGAGGGAGAGGGGATGGAGGTAAGAGGAAGTGAGAGTTACTATATCATATATCAGAGGTCAAATGAGGTCAATAAACTGTATATTTATGAATCGATTTTTTTTTTCAAGTCCCAATGTACAGGGTACATTTTCAATCAAACCCCGATCTCTATCTAACCACGTCCCTAAATAGAGATGGAATGTAGTGCTATATTAAACTCTCTTTTCCATCTTTTTTAATATCAAAATCCACGTTACGTGCGGCATTCGCTCTTGTTTCTTGTTTTTTGTTATTTCGTTTCATGCTTAATATTCGAAATACGAATAAATGCGAACCGTAATTTCAAAAAGCAAATGTATAATGAACTATTGTGTATATATAGACTTATGCGTACATGTATATACACATAAATACACACATACAGTACACATGTACATAAAAATAAATAAATATAAAAAGATTCTCATTAGTTCATTGATATCTGTCTAGCTATCCATCTAAGTAAATAATATATATGAATTATATAAATAAATAAATAAATAAATAAACATAATGCTACACACACACACACATACACACACACACATACACACACAACACACACACACACACACACACACACACACACACACACACACACACACACACACACACACACACACACACACACACACACACACACACACACACACACACACACACACACACACACACACAACACACACAACACACACATATATACGCATACACACAAACAGGCGAAGCACACGACGCGCCGATTCTAACACGCTAATATAGCCACATATCGGAGGAAGTTTCAACTTGGACAAAGTCAAACTTTCCTCTCCGCGGGAACCAATCTCGAAAACTTCTTAAGGAATCCTTCTTCTTGATGGGTCTCACGGAATTATTGATTGAGCAAAAATTCTCGATACGCGAAGAAATATATCTGAGCAATATCTTGGATGACAATAGCAACAGCAATAATAATAACAATAACAATAATAATAATAATAATAATAATAATAATAATAATAATACTCATGACTAATAATACCTAGTAGTAATAGAGTAACTAGTAATTATAATATCAGTAATAGCAATTGTAATAGTAGTAATAATAATTATCAAAATAATAAGAACATCAACTTCATCAACAATGTTAATAAAAATAATGATAACAAAATATTACTAAAATAATAATAACAATAACAGAGAGAGAGAGAGAGAGAGAAGAGAAGAGAAGAGAAGAGAAGAGAAGAGAAGAGGAAGAGAAGAGAAGAGAAGAGAAGAGAGGAGAGGAGAGAGAGAGGAGAGACAGAAGGAAAGAGAAGGAGAGAGTGAGAGACAAAAGGGGAGAGGGAGAGAGAGAATAAGAGAGGGAGAGAGAGAAGGAGAGAGGAAAAGAGAGAAGGAGAGAGATAGAGGGAGAGCGAGAGAGAGAGAGAATAAGTGAAAGAGCGAAAATAACAGTAAGACCAAAAAGAATTAAAATAAGACAGAAAATAAGAATAAGAGAGAAATAATTAGAGAGAGAAAGAGAGAGATAATCGGAGAGAGTGCGAGAAAGCGGGAAAAGAATTTGCCCTAAAAGAGAGATTAAGGGGTAAACATTTACCAACAAAATAAAAAGGGATTGAAAAGGAACACCAGAAAGAAGGGTTGCAAATAATGAAAAAAGGGGTGGGGGGGAGAAGGGAAGGGAGGGGGGGGGGCAAATCGTGCAACAAAAGATGCATTGTAATGTAGTCGTGTATGCAAACAGGGAAAGGGGGGGAGTGGAATGAGAGGGGGGAGGGGAGTGAAGGGGGGGAAGAGGGGGGGGATGGATACTACTAGCGTGATGAGGGCCGAGTGGGATACGGAGACTAATGAAGTGGAAACTCACTTGGGTGGAATGAGGGAGAAGGGGTGAGGGAAAGAGAGATGGAGGGAGAGGGAGAGGGAGAGGGAGAGGGAGAAGGAGGAGGGAGGGGGAGAGGGAGAGGGAGAGGGAGAGGGAGAGGGAAGGGAGAGGGAAGGGGAGAGGGAGAGGGAGAGAGAGAGAGAGAGAGAGAGAGAGAGAGAGAGAGAAAGGGGAAAGGAAAAGGAAGGGGGAAGGGGGGAAGGAAGGGTGAGTGAGTGAGTGAAGGAGGGAGGGAGGGAGACAGACAATGACCTACTGTTGTTGTTCTTTGGAGATGAACATTGGCATCCATGTACCTGGAAAAAAAAAGAAATATGACATTTACATATATGAGTGAAAGAAAGAGAGAGAGAGAGAGAGAGAGAGAGAGATAAAGGAGAGAGAAAAGGGAGGGCAGACAGGGACATGATATAAAACAAAGAAAAAGATACAGAAAAAAATACAGAGAGAGAGAAAAATATATAAAATGAGAAACAAGCACAAACACAGACCCAAAAGAAAGGCAGAAGACGAAGGTGAACAAAACCAAAATGCACAGAGAATAACCCAACACACTCCCTGACATTATCTTGACGCCGCTCTGTGTTAAAACAGGAGAAAAAAAAATCCTTCGTTACGTCGCGCAGGTCGGACGCGTTCAGTAAAACTAATGACAATAACCAAACGCACTAAACCTGCCTGACAACACTCAAGCAAACATCAAGCACCCCTATCCCTCTTTCCCTTCCCTCGCCTCTCTCTCCCTCTTTCTCTCTCTCTCTCTCTCTCTCTCTTTCTCTTTCTCTCTCTCTCTCTCACCCTTCCTCCTTCCCCTTCCTTCTTCCCCTTCCTCCTTCCCCTTCCTCCTTCCCCTTCCTCCATCCTGCCGCACCCTCAAACCCTCCTTCTCTCCCTCCTTCCCTCCTTCCATTCTCCCTCTCCCCCTTCCTCCTTCCACCTCACAGCCCCCCTGACTCGTGACCTGAAACAAAAACCTGCGCCCACCGACCTGATTTCCGGATCTGTCACTCACGAATGGCGCGTGCTGATGGGCGCCCTGAGTGGCCAGGCGTGTTTGGCAGGCAAGCAGAGGGGGGGAAGAGGAGGAAGGGAAGGAGGAAGGGAGAGAGGGAGGGAGGGAAGGAGAAAGGGAAAGAGGGGGAGAGAGGAGGGACGGAGGGAGGGAGGGAGGGAGGGAGGAAGAGAACACCAGGGATAGGAAGGAACGAGACAGGCATAGGGGGAATGGAGGAAGGGAGGGAGGAAGGTGGTGGAAGTGCGGGCGCGTGTGTGAGTGGGTGGTCTTCGTCAGTGGGTGGGTGGGCGTGACGGTGACTATGGTTGGGCTTGGCCTATGGGGGGCATTGTCTCTGAGGGCGGAGGCTGGGAAGTGAGAAGAAGAGGAGGAGGAGGGGGAGGAGGAGGGGGAGGAAGAGTGGGGGGAGGAGTGGGAGGAGGAGGAGGAGGAGGAGGAGGAGGAGGAGGAGGAGGAGGAGGAGGAGGAGGAGGAGGGGGGAGGTGGAGGAGGAGGAGGAGGAGGAGGAGGAGGAGGAGGAGGAGGAGGAGGAGGAGGAGGAGGAGGAGGTAGAGGAGGAGGAGGAGGAGGTAGAGGAGGAGGAGGAGGAGGAGGAAGTGTAGGTGGAGGAGGGGGAGAGGGAAGAAAAAGAAGAAGAAGAAGAAGAAGAAGAAGAAGAAGAAGAAGAAGAAGAAGAAGAAGAAGAAGAAGAAGAAGAGTAAGCTGGATGGAGGCTGGGAGGAGCGTAGAGGAGGAGGAGGAGGAGGAAGCGCAAAGAGATACAAATCAGGAAGAGAAGGAAATACGAGGAAGAACGAAAGGGGGAAGAGCCACATGCGGTAACTGAATCCGGGCGAGTACAAACTGATGGAAAGATAATGGAGAAGCATGGGAGAGAAGGGGGGAGGGGAGGGGAGGGGAGGAAGAGAGAGGGAGAGAGGGAGAGAGGGAGAGAGAGAGAGAGAGAGAGAGAGAGAGAGAGAGAGAGAGAGAGAGAGAGAGAGAGAGAGAGAGAGAGAGAGAGAGAGAGAGAGAGAGAGAGAGAGAGAGAGAGAGAGAGAGAGAGAGAGAGAGAGAGAGTGTGTGTGTGTGCACGCACGCACGCACGTATGTACGTGCATGCGTGCGTGCGTGCGAACGAGCGAGCGAGCGTGTGCGTGCGCAAATGAAAGCATATTCCACAGAAACCATCTAAACAGACACCCCACACACCACGCCGGAGACAGTTAGGCTAAAGAGAGACACGAGAAGGACAGCGACAAAAGTGCGAGAAAAGCAAGAAGCGACGCGAAAGGGTACGACACCCCCACCCCCACCCCATCCCCGCCCCCCCTCTCCGCAAGCACGGCGGAAACGATAAATCTCCCACACGAACAGCAAGAGTACCCAACACCCCCCTCCTCCACTACCCCTTCCTACCCCAACCCCGCGGTGAGCATCCTATACAAACGCCATAAAAAAGGGAATAACAATAACAACAACAACACAAAGGGAGGCCGGGAAGGAGGGAGAAAGGGAGAGATAAAGGCACACATAAATGCCTCCTCTTTCCTTCCTAACTGCCTATTTACTTACTCAATTCCCTTACATTCCTTTACATCTCCCGGCCTCTTCTTTACTTCCGTTCTCCCCCCCCCTCTCCCCTTTCCCCCCTCTCCCATTGCCTTCCCCTACATCTTATTCTCTCACTTTTTCCTTACCCGTTTTTTCTGTTTTGCTTGGCCTCTCTTTCCATCTTCCTGAACACCTTCCATTTTCCTTCCATCCCATCCCTCCTCTTCCATCTCTTCCCGTTCTATCTCATTCTCTCTTATCCTTCCTCCTTATTTTCCTCCTTCCTTTTTCTTTCCTCTTATCCCCAAACCCCCCCCCCCCCTATCTACTCTTCACCTTTATCTATCCAATCATATCCTCCCCATATGCCTCTCCTCTCCTCTTCTCCCCTATTCTATCCTATCCTTCCCCCGCCTCTCCTCCTCTCTCCTATCCTCTCCTCCCCTCGCCTCTCCTATCTTATCCTCCCCCCGCCTCTCCTCCTCTCTCCTATCCTCCCCACCCCTCCATCCCCTTCCCATTCTCCCCTCAAGGTGCATCCGGGGAGGAGGAGGAGGAGGAGGAGGAGGAGGAGGAGGAGGAGGAGGAGGAGGAGGAGGAGGAGGAGGAGGAGGAGGAGGAGGAGGAGGAGGAGGAGGAGGAGGAGGAGGAGCAGGAGGAGGAGGAGGGGTCGACTCCTTCCCAACCCGGCCTCGTCTGCAATGTCTACCACAAGGAGCTGCAACGTTGCCTTGGTGTCAAAGAAGGAAGGCAGATAAAGAGAGTAAAGCATGTCCTCTGACTTGATTTTTTTCACTGCCAAATAAAGGAAAACAAACAAGTACACATCTCTTTCTCTCTCTCCTTCTTTCTCCTCATTCCTCCCTCCCTCCCTCCCTCTCCCCCCTCTCTCTTTATCTCACACACACACACACACACACACACACACACACACACACACACACACACACACACACACACACACACACACACACACACACACACACACACACACACACACACACACACACACACACTACACCCATCCACCCAAAAAATACAACCTATTAAAAAAAAATCTACGTAAAACCAACCTCCTTTATCCAAACTTTATTCTATTCTGCATTCTCCCTTATTTATTTCCAGTCCCTGCCTGCCCCAGGAACACACAGCTTGACACTAAGGAACGGCGAACAATGGGTGTTACGTCACACTTATCTTGATACGGGAGAGCTGCACGGTCTAATACACGACCGTACCATCCCAACAAATACACAGATGAGGCGTCAAACAAGAACATAAAACTGTAAATGTCTGATTGCTGTGTATTTCTTTCATGTATCTATTTATCTATATATTTGTTTATTTATTTATCTATCTATTCATTTATCTATAATTTATCAATTTTTCTATTCTCAAATTTTACACGTGATTGGGAAAAATACTCGATTTTGGAATGCTACAAAATTCCGTGACCAAACAGATCATGGAATTACGTCAGTATATACATATTTAATCCGCAAAATACAAACATATTCATTTTCTTTATATATAGATATATATATCTTTCTCTCTCGTTCCTATTTCAAAACACTATGCGGAAAACCTTTCAAAACCGACCACAGCAATAACATTATCATTAACAAAAACAACGTATTAGTAATAGTAATAGTAATAATAATAATAGTAATAATAATAACAATAATAATAATAATAATAATAATAATAATAATAATAACAATAATAATGATATTTACAATAATAATTACAATCAACTTAACAACCACAACAACCACCACCACCAAAACAACAACAACAACAACATAAAACCAAACCCCAGCAGCAGCAAAACCGAAGCTCGTGCCCTCCGCGGCGGTGGGCGTGGGCGCCGCTGAGCAAAAGGGCGTTTGGTATGTGCATCGGCGAGACCTTGGGCGAATCCTATATGCGTTTTACATACCACGGCGATACCACGCGTCACTCTCTGTTTTTGCTTGGCTACGTCACACGCCTTTTGTTTATGTAAATGCCATCTTTTCATATTTATGTTATCCTTATTATTTTTTATGATTTTCTTTAATTCATTTCGCCGTTCCTCAGCGTCAAGGCGTGTGTTCTTGGGGCAGGCAGAGTCCGAAAATGATTATCATATTTATATAAATTCTCATCATATCCTTTTATTACTATCTACTCATATCAATTTTATTCCATCTATTTATTTATTCCGATACATCCGTTTTTCTTCTATTCACAAATCTACCTTGACAGTTGCTCAGATATCTTGGAGATAAAGCAAGACTGCCTTTGAGAAGATGCTGGGCTAATAAACATTCACATTAGTTATTACAGCGCCTGTGTTACGGCATGTTACCATTTATGTTTTATCAGATATTTACGTCTGTTACACTGCCTTAATCAAATATTTAAATCCGTTAAAACATGCCAACCACATCCCCAATGATTTAATGATTCTATAAAGTAAAATATTTGTGATAGAATACGTCACTTTAACGTGAACTAAAATGACACTCAATTTGAATTTGAAAAAAAACACAACTCGTATATTGGAGCAAGAAAACAAAACAAAAACACGCAAAAAAGAAAATGACAAGTAAAGCAGACAAATAATCATGTAAAAATAGAGAAAATAATCGCAATTAGAGACACCAAAAATAACTTGCGGAGAGATAATTACTTGATGAAGGCATAAATAATGAGAATAAATGATAATAACAGGATAAGATAATCTGGGGGAAAGAGGGGACTTAATGCAGGATGAAGCAAGGGAAAAGAGAAGTAAATGGAGGAAGAAAACATGGAGGAGGAGGAGGAGGAGGAGGAGGAGGAGGAGGAGGAGGAGGAGGAGGAAGAGAAGGAGGAGGAGGAAGAGAAGGAGGAGAAGGAGGAGGAGGAGGACATGGAGGAAGAAATGATGGAGGAGGAAGAGGTGAAGAAGAGGAGGAAGAGGAAGAGGAAGAGGGAGAAGAATGAGAAAGAAAAGAAGATGACTGAGAGGAAGAAGAAGAAGGAGAAAAGAAGGAAAAAAGGAGATGAGGAAGGAGAGGAAGAAGATGGAGAAAGAGAACGAGGAAGAGGAGGAGATTAAAAAGAATAAGAAGATGGATATATATGTGTAGAATTTGAAGAGAAAGAGGAGGTTAAGACGAATGAGGAGGAGGAGGAGAAGAAAGAATGAAGTAGTAAAAAAACGAAAATAAGAAAAAAACTAAAAAACAAGCAAACTGGAGGAAGCGGAGAGGAGGAAATGAAGAAAGAATAGAGAGAGAGGAAGGAGAAGCAAGTGGAGGAGAAGGAAGATATGATGATGATGGTGAGAGTAATTTGATCATTAGGAAAACATGAGAAAATTGAGGAGGAAGATGATCACGAGAAGGAATGAAAGGGCAAAGGAGGTCAAAGGGAGCAATGCGAGACAGAAAATGAGAGAGAGAGAGAGAGAGAGAGGAGAGAGAGAGAGAGAGAGAGAGAGGAGAGAGAGAGAGGGAGAGAAGAGAGAGAGAGGGAGAGAAGGGAGAGAGAGAGAGAGAGAGAGAGAGAGAGAGGGAGAGAGAGAGAGGAGAGAGAGAGAGAGAAGAGAGAGAGAGAGAGAGAGAGAGAGGGGGGGGGAAGAAAAAAAGATTAAAGAGAGAAAAAAAGAAAGAAAAAGAAGAGATATAAGAGAGAAGAGAGAGGAGAGAGGAGAGAGGAGAGAGAAAGAGAAGAGAAAGAGATAAAAAAAAAAAAAACAGGAGAGAGAAGCAAGTAGAAAGAGAAGGATGAAAAAACATGAGAAAAAGAAGAAAGTGAGTGATAACCCAAACGTGCAACATCCAAATTAGCCACCCCCCCTTCCCCCCTCCCCCCTTCGAAGACCCCCTCCCCCCTCCCTTCGCCTCGTCGCCTCGCCGTCCCCGATTACCGATTCGCGACCCGACAATACCCCGATGAGTGACAGGGGCGTTGCTCCTTGACGCCTCATTGTGAGTGTCGGCTCCCTCATGCCCGCCCACCACGTGCCCACAGCCGCCTTTCGACCCCCCCCCCCCTCACTACATCCTCCCATACACCCCTCACCCCCATCCACGCCCATACTTGCCCCCCCCCCCTCCCTCCAGCAGCTGATGATAACCAGCTAAGCTCATACCAGGGTGCCAGTCAACATTGCAGGGGATCATATCTTTTTTTTATAAATATGGGACCGCTATTTACGTGGAATAGAGATAAGAGTTCAAAAACTAAGCCTAATATCATTTTATTCTTGAAAATTCTAAAGGGGAAAAATGGAAAAAACAACAACTTTCCACCTCTTTTATTGACAAGAATAAAAACAGATCTATTTCTACAGCTGATGAATCGTCTCAAAGAACCGTCCCCCTGCACCCCCCCCCCCCTCCGCTATGTTGACCTATCCACACCTCGAGGGAAATGAAAGGATAAAAAAAAAAAAAAAAAAAAAAAATAGCGCATATCATCACCAGCCTCAACTTGCGCATCACAATGCAGTTTCTTTGCTTCAGCCGACCTCCCTCTTGCCTCTCCCTCCTCCCTCCTCCCCCCCCTTTCCCCTTACCTCCCCCTATTACCCTTATTACCCTTTCTCCTCCCTTCTCTCTCCCCTCCCCTCCCCCCTCTTCCCCAGGTCTAAAAGCGAGGCAGAGGCGTCGGCGAGCGAGCTAATAAGGTGTTATGCAACACTCAACACTCGGCGCCGGGCACAAAGGCCGCCTGCCTCCCGCGCGACGCTTAATTCCCACGTGTTGCCTCGGCCTACCCCTTACCCCCTGCCCCCTCTTGCCCCCCCCACTTCCCCAACACACATATATGCAACAAAGACCCCCCTCCTTGCAATCCCACTCTTATCCTGCCCTCTTAAACAACAGCAACAAAACAAGTGACAAAAATTCCACAAAATAACAACACAACAATAACAACAACAGCAGCAACAACAACAAGACCCCCCCCCCCTTGTATGCCTATGGAATGTTTGGTCAACAATGCACAGGGTGAAAGGGCCTGTGCGCGTTGGGTGAATATCCCTTTCTTGTTCTCTCTCTCTCTCCCTTTCTTTCTCATTCTCCTTCCCTTTCATCCCCTCTGTGTGTTTGTTTGGATGCGTCTGTTAGAGAGAAAGAGAAGAAAAAGCGAGAAGGGGAGAGGGAGAGAGAGGAAGAAGAGGAGAGAGGGGAGAGGAGAGAGAGAGAGAGAGAGAGAGAGAGAGAGAGAGAGAAGAGAGAGAAAGAAAGGTGGTATGTGTGGTATGTGTGGTGTGTTTGTGGTGTGTGTGTGTGTTGTGTGGTGTGTGTGTGTGGGTTGTGTGGTGGTGTGTGTGTGGTTTTGTGTGTGTGTGTGTGTGTGTGCGTGTGCGCGCGCGCGCGTGGGTATTTTTGTGCCTGTCAATCAGTCAGTCAGTCTCAATCTGTCTGTCTGTATACGAATCATGTATAAAAAAAAAACAGAGATGATAAACATAAACTGAATTTGGAAAAGGGGGGAACAGCCGAAAACGAAAAACAGAAAAACCCCAATTCCGCTCAGCCGCCCTGCGCCAGACCCCCAACGATAAAAAAAATGCGAAAATCACATTAACCATTGCCATTAGAAGCTTGGCAGAGAAGTTAAGTAATGGAAACGGATGCGGCCTTGTTGATCTTCAGACTTAATGGGTTTGTTTGTGAGTGAACTGAGTGAGTGAGTGAGTGCGTGAATGAGTTAGTGAGTGAGTGTGTGAATGAATGAGTGAGTGAGTAAATGAGTACTCACTCATTCACTAACGTGAATAAGTGAGTGGGTGCGTGAGTGAGTGAGTGAGTGAGTGAGTGCGTGAATGAATGAGTGAGTGGGTGAATGAGTGAGTGAGAAGATAATGAGTGAGGGGGGTGTGTAAATGAGGATAGTGCGTGAATGAATGAGTGAGTGAGTCTTGACTCTCTTTCTTTCGTTCTTTCTTCCCTACCCCCTTCTCTCTCTCTTATAGCTTCTATCTTTATTTCTTTAATCCTTCCTTTTTTCTCTCTTACTGATTCTCTCCCTCTCTCTCTCTCTCTCTCTCTCTCATTCTCTCTCTCCTCCTCTTTTCCCCCTCTTTTTTTCTTTTCTCTCTTCTCTTCTCTCTCTCTCTCTCATTCTCTCCTCCTTTTTTTCATTCTCCCCTTTTCCTCTCATTCTCCCTCTCTCTTCATTCTCTCTCTTTTTCCTCTCTCTCTCTCTCTCTCCTCTCTCTCTCTCTCCTCTCTCTCTTCTTCTCTCTCTCTCTCTCTCCCTCTCTCTCTCTCTGAGCAGATGAGGCACAACTGTTCGTGCATGAGCGAGAAGCGGCGAGACAGAGACGAGTATTCATTCAAGAATGTGAGTGAGCGTGTGCGTATATGTGTGTGTGTGTGTGTGTGTGTGTGTGTGTATTTGTGTATTTGTGTATTTGTGTATTTGTGTGTGTGTGTGTGTGTGTGTGTGTGTGTGTGGGGTGTGTGTTGTGTTTGGGGGTGTGTGTGTGTGTGGTGTGTGTGTGTGTGGGGTTTGGTGAGAGAGGAGAGAGAAGAGGAGAGAAAGGGACAGTGCGCGCGCGTCTGTGCATGCATGTGTGCATACGCTAGCAAGCGTGTGCGTACGTGCACGTGCGGAGGTGCGCACGTACCGCGAGCGCTAAGTTGCTTTTAAACGTGATATTTCTTCAAATGTGTTTTCCCTGGGTGCGTGCGCGCAATGGGGAGAGCTGCCTCTTGTGGCACGCCGTCCCAGGGTCAGCGCCGCAACCGCAACCCGAGCCGCCTGCGTGTTTTCCCGCGCCCGCTGAGTCGGCGCCGGGAGACGACGCAAGACGGCGCTGGGCGCCCCGCCCCCCCCCCTTGCTCTATGTGCCCCTCCTCCCTCCCCCTTGCCCTGTGAGCCCCTCCTCCCTCCCCTTTGCCCTGTGAACCCCTCCTCCCTCCCCCTTGCCCTGTGAGCCCCTCCTCCCTCCCCCTTGCCCTGTGCGCTCCCCCTCCCTCCCCCTTGCCCTGTGCGCTCCCCCTCCCTCCCCTTGCTCTATGTGCCCCACCCCTTCCCCCCACCCTGCCCTCCCCCTTCCCCGCCTCCGCCACGCCTGGCAAGAAGCAACATGTCCAATTCGAAAGGAACGCAGGCATGCGGAGCCCATGTGGGCGCCCCGGGCGTTTCCCTCATGCCGGGCCCTCCCCCTATGACTCCCAATTGGGGACGCCCATTACCCCAATTTCCCCTCCCTTTCCTTTAACTCGACTTTTCCCCTTTATTTTTTTTTTTATCTTTCACTCTATCTTTTTATCTTTTAACTTTTTTATCCCTCTTTCCCAAATTCCCCTCCCCCTTTTTTTTCCCCTCTCTCTTCCTTTTCCGCTCCCCCCCCTTGCCAAAAATAAAATTTAACGAGAGTAGAGGGATATGGCAAGGATAAACGAAAGGAGGAGGGGAGAGGGAGAGGCAAATGGGGAAGAAGAGGGAATGGAGGCAATGGAGAACAAAAGAAAATAAGGGAGAGGGTAACAAGACAGAAGAAGTGATATGAAAGAGAAGGAAAAAGGCAGAAGAATAAGAAGAGTGAGGAAAAGAGAATGAGAATGAGATGTGAGAAAACGAGAAAGTGAAGAAGTGAGGAAATAAGAATAACAGTGAGAAGTGAGAAAAGGAGGATGAAAAATGAGAAGTGAGGAAAGGACAAGGAGTATAAGAAGCGTGAGGAAAGGAAAGTGAGAATGAAAAGTGAGGAAAAGAGAATGAGAAGAAGTGAGGAATGGAGAATGGAAAGGTGAGAAAAAGG
>NC_051393.1:50607332-50612332 GCF_015228065.2 Penaeus monodon | reverse complement strand
AAGGGGATGGGGATGGGGAGGGGAAGGATGGGGGGAGGAAAGGAAAGACGGAGGGAAGGGGTATGAGGTGAGGGAAGGGGGCGAGGAGGGGAAAGGGGAAGAGTGGAGATGGAAGGAGGAAGCAGGAGAAAGAGGAGAGAGGAAGAAAGGAAGGGAAGGAAGACAAGGTAAAAGAGGGAAGAGGAGGAGGGCGGGAGGAAGTTTACTAGAGGGAAGAAAGGAAGGAGATAGGGCGGGGGAAGAGTGTGAGAGAAATGAGGGGAGGAAGAAAGAGAAGAGAAACGAGGAAAGGAGAGGAGAGGAGAGAGGAGAGGAGAGGAGAAGAGAGGAGAAGAGGGGAAGGAGAAAAGAAGAGTAAGAAGGGGAAAAGAAGAATAAGACAGGAGAAGATGGGACAGAATGTAGAAGAGAAGAGACGACTATACCCTATTCTTTTTAATATTCTAGAAAAAGTGTGCGCGTGGGAGAGGTAGCAATGAGGAAGAAGGGGGGGGGGGGGAGCTGATGAGAGTAATAAAACACAAAATTGTTTGTCTGTTCACAAGAGAGCCGCCATTCAGCCTCTCCATCCCGCCGCCTTGCCTGGCGCTTCTCGGAAAAGGCAATAAAATGATATTTCATTCTTGCCAATATATTTTACTCTTTTTCTCTGGTTCTCATTTCCCCTTTGTGCTTTATCTATCTATCTTTTGTTTTGTTTTCTCTTTATCTACCTCTGATTCATTTCCTTCTTCATCCGTCTCTTATTTTTATGTCCTTTATCTTTTTTTTTGTCTGCGTTAACTTTTTTTTTTCTCTCTCTCCTATCTATATCCTTTTGCTACTTTAAACTTCCCAATTATCATTACATTTATTTCCCATTTATCATATTTTATTCTCTATCTCCCTGAAATCCTTTCCCACTTGTTTTCTCTTTCACATTGTTTCTTCTCATTCTTCTTATTTTTTATCATCATCTTCAATTAGAAAGAAAGAAAAAGTAAAAAAAAAAAAAAAAGACAAAGAAAAAATATAATAATATTATGAAAAAACTGAACACTTTTGGTGATGATAACGGTGACGGAGGAGAAGAAAGAGGGAAAAAAGGAAATGCAAAGAGAAATATAGGAAGAAAGGAAAACTAAACGTTGACGTGGGTGGGAACGCCCTTTGAACAGCCCATACCGCGGCTTTCCCTCCCCTCCACCCTCCCTTCCTTCCTTCCCTCCCTTCCTCCTTTCTTTCTTCCTTCCCCTCCACCCCTTCCTTCCTTCCTTCCTTCCTTCCTTCCCTCCTTCCCTCCCTCCTTCCTTCCTCCACTCCTCCCCTTCTCTTTCTTCTTTCTCATTTCCACCAAATCCTCTCTTTCATTCTAGTTTTCCCTTCCTCTCTTTCCTTCAGTCCTTCTGTATCTCCTTTTCCTTACTCAAAATCTTCCTAATTTCTTACCTTCCTATCCTTTCTTCCCTCTTTCCTCCATTTTCACTCATCTTCCCCTCTTCCGTATCCCCCTTCTCCCCCCCCTTCACCACCTCTCCTACCTTATTTTCCTTATATTCCTTCTCCTCCTCCTCCTCCTCCCTCCCTTCCTCCCCTCTCCTTCCCTTTCCCCTCTCCCCATCTCCCCACCTTCCCAGCTCCCTCCCCCAACCCCATAAATCACCTGCTATTCAGAGGCCGCATAAACCAAACAGTTAATGGAGCGAAATCACAAACGTCGTTTTCTTTCACATCACACCCTTTTCTCGCAAGGGGGGACTTCGCTGAATGAAAAGCCCTCGTTTTCTTCCTTCCTCCGTTTCCCTCAAATGGGGCAGCCGCATTTCGACGATGACGTAGGCAGGTTCCCCGGTCCGCATGCAGCTGGAGATGCTGTTCATCTTGAGAATATATGTGTCATATGAAGAATGACGGAGATGAATACGCCAATAAATGAGTTAGATATGAAGTGAAAGTTTGGGAGAAGGTTAGATTAAACTGACAATATCTGCCTCATAAATAAAGTTAGAATAACCTTGAATACTATATAAATCCCAAAATAAGGAGTAAACATAAAAATAATCATAATACTCCTGCTAACAATACCCGAAAAAAAATAGAGAGCAATAATAATCACGAATCGCAGGCCTTTTAGAAATTAAAATACGTTTTCCAATCCACTCACATCCTACTTCACCCACACTGAAAAATAACAAACAAAAACCACACAATCTAAATTCCACCTACAAGGAAGAATAGAAAAAAAAATCAGAATCATTCAAGGGACACAAAAAAAGTCCAGAAGGAAAATCTAATACACGGAAAATCCTCCTCCCAGGAAAGGACGGCCGGAATTAACAAAGGGAACCTGCCGGGCGGCATAAAGGACCCCCTCCCACGCGCCGCTATGCACCCGACGCACTCGCGGCCGCGCACGGGCATGGGTGAGGCAAGGTACAGAAATATACATGCAATATAATAGGACCATACCCATAGATGTATACATACGTCTCCTTCGTCTCCTCCCTCTCCCTCTCCTCCCCCACCTACCTCTCCCTCTGCTCCTTCTCCTTCTCCTCCCTCTCCCTCTGTTCCTCCTCCCACTCTCCCTCTCCCTCTCCCTCTTTCTCCAGCACACGCTACTTCAAGCACCCACGCTTCATGAAAAGGACGAGCGGCGGACGAGCGAGCAGACGGAGCGGAGAAAGGGACCGAACCCGAACAAAACACACAGGTAGGAGCAAAAGGAGAAGAAAAAAAAGAAGAAAAAAAAAAGAAAAAATAAAAAGGAAAAAAGATATATAAAAGACCTTACCTCCTCCTCCTCCTCCTCCTCCTCCTCCTCCTCCTCCTCCTCCCCCCTCCCCCCACCCAATCTTGAAGACCATGAAAGGAGGCCCGCCATCCCACCCACGCGCGGATCCTGCAGCATCCCGGCCTCCTCCCTTCCTCCTTCTCTTCCTCCTCCCCGTTATTATGATGTCGAAATGAGTCCACCTTTCGTCTCCCTCCTCCTTCTTTCTTCTTTTCCTTTCCCTGTGTTCCTTCTTCCTCATATACCTCCTCCTCATTTTCTTCCTCCTCCTGTTCCTTCTTTTATCTCCTCCTTCTCCTTTCTCCTTCTCCTTCTACTTCCTCATCCACCTCCTCTTTTTCTCCCTTCTCCTGTTCCTTCTGTTTTTCTTTTACCTCCTCCTCCTCGTACACTCCATCCCAACCTCATCTCCCACTCCTACCTCGCCTCTAACTCCACCTCTGCCTCCACCTCCACACCTCCCTACATCTTTCTTACCTTCCTCCTCTCTCCTTCTCCTCCACTCGTTCTCCTCCGATTCCTTTCCGCTTCTTCCTCCTCCCCTTCTCCCTCTTCCTCCTCCTCTTTCCCCTCCTCTTCCTTCTTCTTCTTCTTCTGAATTTCCTCCTGCTCTCTTGTTCGCCCCCCCCCCCTCGCTCCTATTACGAGCCTCCCATACTCCGAATAACACTGCCGGTCAAATACTCGGACCAGCTACATAATGGAGTCCGGGACGTGTGCTCCCAACTTCCTATTCCCACTCGCCACTCTCCCTTCTTCCCCCTTTTCCCTCTTCCTCTTTTTTTTTCCTTCTCCCGCTTGTCCTACCCCCATCCTCCCCCCCGGCTTTATTTGGGAAATTTTCTCGAGTCACCGGTTTTGGGGTTTAAGTATCGGGGTAATCCCCCTGAGAACTTATCTGTTTGGGGACTGAATGTGAATGACCCCCCGGGCCTGTGATCGTCTTTTCCCCGTCTAGGATTGCTTTATTTTTTTCTCATTTGTCTTTTCTTGTTTCCAAGAGGTAAATTTCCTCTCTATCTTTGGGGTCTTTTGTCTTTATCTGCTCTATGTTTTTTCTCTCCCTTCCTTTTTTTCCATATTCTCTCCGCACCTATCCTCACCCTCCATTTTCCCCCTCCCTCCCCCTACCCCTCCCCTACCCCAAAACCTCTCCCCCTCCCCCTCTCCCTTCCCTTCCCCCTCTCCACACCCTCCCCCTAACCCTCACTTCTTCTCCCTCTCCTTCCCACTCTCCCAAACTCCCCCTCTCCTTCCCTCTCTCCCCCACAACCCCCCTCTCTCCCTCTCCCTCTAATCCAACACGTGGCTAAAGGGCAATCAAGGAAAAAAGCCGCACTCCCAAGACGTCTACTACGTTACGCGAGCCACAAAACACGAATGGAAGGCCCCTCCTTCCTTGCCACGCGTCCTCTCAGCCTTCGGAAGGAGGGCGGGGAGGAAGGAGGGCGGGGGGGGGGGAAAAAAGGAAAAAAAAGGAGGAGGGAGGGGGAGGGAGGAGGGAGGGGGGGGGGGGAGGGGGAGGGGGGAAAAGGGTGGAAGAGAAAGGGAAAAAAAAAAAAAGGGAAAAAAGGAGGGGGATGAAAAAGGGGGATAGGGGGGAGAGGGGGGAGGGGGGAAAGGAGGTGGAGGGGGGGAAAAGGGAAAGGAAAGGGAGGGGAGGGGCAGAGAGGAAGGGGAGGGGCAAAAGGGGGGATGGCAGGGGAGAAAGAGGGGAAAGGAAAGGGAAGAGTATAAGGGGGGAGGGGAGAGGGAGGGAGGGGGAGAGAGAGGAGAGCGAGAGAGAGAGGGGGGGAAAAAAAGGGGAAAGGAGGAGGGAGAGGAGAGGGAAAGGGGAAAGGGGGGGGAGAGAGGAGAGAGGGAGAGAGGGGAAATCACAAAGGAGAGAGGCGGGGAAAAAAGAGACAGGGGGGCAGAAAAGAAAAAGGGGTAACGGGGGCTACGGCGAGAGGGGGAAAAGGAAAAGGGGTGAGGGGAAGAAGGCAAAAAAACGGAAACCAATAACAAACCAAATCAAAGGGCCAAAACGCGCGGGTTTTTCGGCGGCGCTGGCAAGGAAGGTGTGGAGAGGGAAGGCATGGGGGAGGGGGGGAAAAGAATAAAAAAAACCCCTCACCCCCGCCCCCCCCACCAGCCGTCGAGGGGGGTCGCCGCGGGGCCAAAAAAGCCAAAGAGGCCGGCTTGATCAAACGAGGAGTGCACAATTTGGGGGCAAAAAGAACCGCCT
>NC_051393.1:50594266-50607232 GCF_015228065.2 Penaeus monodon | reverse complement strand
CAGAAAAACATGAAAAATATCCATTATTAGGCCAAACCCACTCTCGACTCCCCCCCCTTAACCAGAATAACTTAATTTTTTTTTTTCTCCCACCACAAACATCACCAATCGCCTCTTCCTCGCTGATTGCTCGCGGTCTTCATTCCACCTCTCCTTATACTTCAAACATTAATTAATATCATGCGCCCCTCCCCCCTCCCGGTAGACATAATCAGCAACGATTTAAAGGAATTACCATCAACCAAAAATAACAATAATGATAACAAAATAATGACAAAATAACTAGCAACAACGAACAACGCCCCAACAACAATAACAATAATAAAAACAACACATCCCAAGCATCACCGACAAACAACAATAAAAACAAACAAACAGCAAAACGACATTCATTATTTCCGGGAAATACACTAAGCTCCTCCTACCCTCCCCCCCCTCACTGACCAACGCCCCCCCCCCAACAGCATCCCGAACATACCAAGGGTGAAATCAAGAATAAAACCGGCCCAGGCGATCAATAGGCCGTGACTCAGGAGGAAAAGAGGGAAAAGAAGAAAAGGGGAGAAGAGAGGGAAGGAAAGGAAAAAAAAAGAAAAGGAAAGAAATGAAAAAAGGGAAAATCAAATAATAATTCCTGTTTCAATTTATCATCGGAAAGAAGGGAAGATTTCGACGACGCGGACATAGCTATCCACGACCCGTGTTTTTTTTTTTTTTTTTTTTTTTTTTTTGACGACGACGAGAAAACCAATAAACAGGTAAGAAAATAAATAAATAAGCAAGCAAGCAAACAAGTAATTCAAAAAATAAATAGTGAAATAAGTAAGAAAAAACAAACAAATAAGAATTAAATAAATAAGAAAAAATAAGTAAATAATGAAGTAAGTAAAGGTGTGAGAAAACCAAGTAGATAAGGAAACAAGTAAATAAGCAAGCAAACAAGTAAATAATTAAACAAGCAAGAAAAATAAGCAAATATGTAAGCATGCAAATAAATATATAAATAATCGCAGAAATGTCAAAGACTAAAAGAAAGACGTACACAACAACCTGAATAAATCATAATACAAGCATAAACATAGATAAAAAACAAGAATGAAAAAAAACAAAGAACTATTCATATTTTTTTCACTTTATTCTAAAACTATTCTAATCATGTTCTCAAAACCTATTCCTATTTGGTCATAATTCCAATAACTTTATTATCTTTTTCATTCTCACTCATTCGTTACATAACTATTAATATTACAGGTCTGTGTAAAATCAACGTGCAGACCTAAATCGCTTCATAACGAAATAAAGCAAATTCCAAACTGAAGTATAATGGTTAAATTATACCTTGTAGTCGGTACACGAAAGTCTATAAATAAAATAGCAAAAATATCTATGAAAAAATAACAAAAATAACGTCAATCTCGGACACAAATGAAGCTAAATAAACCTAAAGACATCTGGAGGCGATTAATGTAGCCGAATCCATAAACGCAAACAATTAATTGTTACAACTGACACACAAATTTATGAATGGGACCCTTTGTTTATGATCAATGACGTGTGTTTATCAATGGCGGTCCGATTCATTCACATAATTGCCCCATTCATTCATTCGCAGTGTAATATGCATGAGGGTGCGTGCCCAAGGGCATGCGCGCGTGATGTATACTGTATATTGCGTGTGGTGCTGTGTGGCGTGCGTTGTATGTTTGAGTGTGTGTGGTGTTGCGTGCTGCGTGTTGTAAAAGCGTGTGCGCGTATAAGTGTGTAAGCATATATGCATATACACAACAATCTATCACCATGAACCAACATCTCCATTCATTAATCATACCCATTAATAACTCCCGCTGTACACATTCATACCCACGAAACATACGCATTAAACGGGAAGCCAAAACCACTAGGACAAGGGCCAGCTGCAGCGCTAAGGCCAGGCGAAGGACCGGCACTACCAGTGGCACTCTCACAGTCCATGCATCGGTGACAGTTTCCGTACCTGAGGGAGAAATAAACAACACCATTAATATCAAATCAAGAACATCATCTTATGAAACATAACGACTCGAATTCACAACAACAGATACATCTTCACTCATAAATACTGAATGAATTTTGGTACAGGATTGGCATGACTCTCCATCCTGACATATGACACCGGAAAAAGAGATTATGTGTAATTAAATAAAGATGACAAACAAATTTCATAATAAGAGAAACTTTACGGACGCATACAGATAATGCAAACAACAAAGAGCATTTGCATTACAACCTAAATAAATATATGTATAAATATCAAAGCAAACAGAGAACAGATGGGCGTAATAATATCTGACACTCTCGTGAAGGATAAACAAACAATAAACAAGGAGCGAATGAGCAGGTTTTGAAGAAGAGGAAGGAGGAGAAGAAAGAGGAGAAGAAAGAGGAGAATAATGAGGAGAAAGAGAAGGAGGAGGAGGAGGTATATGAATGAGGAGAGGAGGAGGCAAAGGAAGAGGCGGCGGCGAAGGAGAAAAAATACACCAATCCTGCTGAAAAAAAAGAAGAAAAAGCAAGAAGAAAAACGAAAAAACGGGGAAAATAAGGAATAAAAAAAAAAAAAAAAAAAAAAAAAAATACGCGCATCGTTACATCCTATTTACCCAAAACGCAAAACCCCGCCGGATCTGACTACGTCCGCGGTCTTTACGTTGGTCTGTCGGCGTCTGCGCGGACATAAGGACCGACCGACCGACCGACCGACCGACCGACCCGACCGAACGATAAACCATCTCCCGACGTACTGTCCCGACTGTCCATTCTCGACCCCGACGCCGACCACGACTCGCACTCCCGCACAAAAGCTGCACATTATTCGTACGTCATTAAGCAGCGTTCGGGACGATTTGCTTCGATTTGCATAATGCATTGCCCCGGCTTGAACAAAGGCAAGCTCGCGCCAAAGACAGCTTGCACGAGTGCCTTGTGTACGTCCGTGTGCGTGTCTCTATCTACATCTACCTCCCCCCTCCCACTTCACCCCCCCCACCCCTCGCCCCTCCTCTACCCCACATCTCTTAAACCAACAATGATAAAATTATTGACCCACTGATTGTGTTTCATGTTTTATGTTGCATTAAGAACCTATAACTGTGTCGCCCCATCTGCTTCTTTCTTCATAGGCACTCTGGCTGTGCATTATCGCGTTAGTCGACTGTCACAAGCTATGAAATACTGCATATGTATTTATGTAGGATATGTACGTATGCATATATGTACACATATAGCATATGTATTTATGTACGTGTACTTATGTATGTATGTATATGTCTGTCTGTCTGTCTGACTATCGATCTGTCTGTCTGTCTGTCTGACTATCGATCTGTCTGTCTGTCTGTCAGTCTGTCTGTCTGACTATCGATCTGTCTGTCAGTCTGTCTGTCTGACTATCAATCTGTCTGTCCGTCTGTCTGTCTGTCTGTTTGCCTGTCTGTCCATCCGTCTGTCCTTCAGTCAGTCAATCCATCCGACCATTTTTCACCATATCAAAAAAAAAAAAAAAAAAAAAAAAAAAAACATATGTGCGACATTTTTTCCCTGGGGGGGGGTAGGAATAGGAGAGGGGGAGCGTAATACCCCGCACATCCCCACTATCCCGGCGGCTCCGATATCCGGATAAGCGAGAGGAGGCTGAGAGGCAGCTCAGCGCCCTAGGCCTACACTACAGATTTATTACATGACAAGGGCGCTGTGTTTACACGTGTAATCTTCCAGCTGACTCAACTGCCGAGGCCCATGACTGCTTAACTGGACTTAACTGACGTGGGTCGAGGATTTCCATAGATAAAGAATAGACGATTTTTACTGATTTCG
The DNA here is from genome assembly GCF_015228065.2 of Penaeus monodon. NCBI lineage: Eukaryota > Metazoa > Arthropoda > Malacostraca > Decapoda > Penaeidae > Penaeus > Penaeus monodon. Next base: position 50,603,383 of record NC_051393.1, on the reverse strand, counting down.
GATCCTATCCTCTATCCTCTATACTTTATCCTCTCTCTCTCTCTCTCTCTCTCTCTCTCTCTCTCTCTCTCTCTCTCTCTCTCTCTCTCTCTCGCTCGCTCTCTTTCTCTCGCTCGCTCTCTTTCTCTCGCTCGCTCTCTTTCTCTCGCTCTCTCTCTCTCTCTCTCTCTCTCTCTCTCTCTCTCCTCTCTCTCTCTCTCTCTCTCGCTCTCTTTCTCTCTCTCTCGCTCTCTTTCTCTCTCCCTCGCTCTCTTTCTCTCTCTCTCTCACTCTCTCTCTCTCTTTCACTCTCTCTCTCTCTTTCACTCTCTCTCTCTTTCACTCTCTCTCTCTTTCACTCTCTCTCTCTTTCACTCTCTCTCTCTGTCTGTCTCTGTCTCTGTCTCATTCTTTCTCTCATTCTTTCTCTCACTCATTTACTCAATCACTCTTTCACCCTCTCCCTCACTCACACTCATACTCCCTCTCTCTCTTTTTTGGGGGAAGCAGCGTTACTAAATGTAAAATAAAATAAAGAGATCGAAATAAAAAGTGAAAACGACAACAGGGAAATAAAAATATATACATATATAAATCACTCTATAACTTGTCTAGTGCTAATACGGATGACAATATTAATGGTAAAAATGATGACGATTGCAATAACGATAGTAAAATAGTGATAATGATTATGATTATCAATATCAATAATAACCACAACAATAGTTATGTTGATAATAACAAAAATATCAATAGCAAAAACAATAGCTATAACAATAACGATAATAATGATAATAATGATAATAATAAAAGCACCAAAAATATTCTTAGCGGTAAAAACATTATCAATAACAACAAAACATAACCAATAATGATGATAATAATTATAATCATCATTCGTATTATCATCATCACAATCAACTCATCAAAACACACAACAGCTCGGTGCGACTGCGTGAGAAAGAGAGGGAAAGCGATAGCGGAAAAGATGATAAGGGAAAGGAAAGAGAGAGAGAGAGACAGTTAGTGGATAAAAAAAGGGTTTATCTGAAAGGGGATTTTTGACCGGTTCTGACCAACAGACACACCTTAAAAGGGGAGCGAGAGGGAGGGAAGGAGGGAGGGGAGAGGGGGAGGGAGGGAGAAAGGCAACGAGGGGAGATCTATGGCCGGTGCTCTTGATTATTGGTTGGCCTCCACTCGTCAGCGAGGGGATTTCGAGGGGACCGATGAAAGGTATGGGAAGGGAGAAAGAGGGGGTGAGGTGGCAGGGGAGGGAAGATGGGGAGGAGAGAAAAGGGGAGGGGGAGGGAGGAGGGAGGAAGGAGGAGGGAGGAGGGAGGAGGGGAGGAGGAGAGGGGAGGAGGAGAGAGGAGGAGGGAGGAGGGGAGGAGGAGAGATGAGGGGAGGAGGAGAGAGGAGAAGAGGAAGGGAGATGGCATAGAGAGGAGAGGGGAAGAGGAAACGTGTGTGAGAAAAGGAAAGAAGGAAGTGGAGAGAGAGAGAGAGAGAGAGAGAGAGAGAGAGAGAGAGAGAGAGAGAGAGAGAGAGAGAGAGAGAGAGAGAGAGAGAGAGAGAGAGAGAGAGAGAGAGGAGGGAAAAGAAAGGTGGTAGAAAAGTGGAAAAGCAAAGGGAAGTTGAAGGCAAAGGGGGAGTAGGAAAGAGAAGGTGAAGGTAAAGGGGAGAAGGAAAGTGTGGAAAAGAGGGGGGAAAAGAGGGGAGAGAGAGAGAGCAAAGCAGGAGAAGCAGAAGATCGCGAGTTACGCTGAGCTCCTATCGACAGCTGCTTTCTATGTACACACTGACTTACACAAATGGTAATTCTTCTATGGGGGAAAAAAATCATAATCCTGGTTAGTTTTGCTGTCCGGGGGCGCTGAAGTGACCATCGCGCCTCTAGCGGTTGTGTGGCGCATTTCGGCAGAGGGGTTTTATGCCGCGCAGATGGACAGCTAATTAAACCATCTGTCTGGGCTGTCAGTCGCCTTGGGGTGTTCGCAAGAAAACGTCTCTGTCCTTGAGGGTATTCCCCTTCTCTCTCTCTCTCTCTCTCTCTCTCTCTCTCTTTCTCTCTCTCTCTCTCGCTCGCTCTCACTCACACTCACTTTTGATCTTTATATCTTTGTCTCTGTATCTCTCCTTTTCACCCTTTTAATTTTCTTCACTTCATTTTCGCCTTCTTTATTCCTTTCTCTATTTCACCTCCTCTCTCTCTTCTTGCGACCCATCATCCTTGTTCCTTCTTCCTTCCCTTCTCTTCCCTCCTACCCTCCTTCCCTCTCTCCCTTCAGAGAGCTGATCTGATGACAAGCCTTCGGGTGATAAAATCGGAGAGAGAGAGAGAGCGAGAGAGAGATGAGAGGAGCGAGAGAGAGAGAGAGAGCGAGAAGACGAGAGAGAGAGAGAGAGAGAGAGAGAGAGAGGAGGAGAGAGAGAGAGAGAGAGAGAGAGAGAGAGGAGAGAGGAGAGGAGGAGAGAAGAGAGAGAGGAAGAAGAGAGAGAGGACAGAGAGAGAGAGAGAGAGAGAAGGAGAGAGAGAGAGACAGAGAGAGAGAGAGAGAGAAGACGAGAGAGAGGAGAGAGAGAGAGAGAGAGAGAGAGAGAGAGAGGAGGGGGAGGGGTGAGAGAAACGGAGACGAAAAGATAACAAGGTCTCATAAATGCCGCAATAAGAGGAGGGAAATCGAACACGTGTTATCATAAGGAGGGAGGGAGGGAGAGTGGGAAGGAGGGAGGGAGGAAGAGAGGGAGAGAAGGGATGGGAAGTAGAGGGGGAGGGGAAGGCAGTGGAGGGTATGGACAGGGAAGGGAGGGAAAATTGAGAGAAAATGGAATGGGAGACAGAGGAATGAGGAAGGAGGGAGGGAGAAAGAACGAGAGGAGATGAAAGAGTGACAGAGATAGATAGAGAGAGAGAGAGAGAGAGAGAGAGAGAGAGAGAGAGAGAGAGAGAGAGAGAGAGAAGAGAGAAGAGAAAAGAGAAAAGAGAAAAGAGAAAAGAGAAAAGAGAAAAGAGAAAAGAGAAAAGAGAAAAGAGAAATAGAAAGAAGAAAGAAGAAAGAGAGAAAGACAGAAAGAAAGAGCGAGACGGAAGACCAGAAACTCTCCCTTAATCAACTAAAGAAAGAAAAAAAAAAAAAAAGAGTACAAAAAAGATGAATAAAAAAGGGGGGAGTGAAAGAATAAAGAATACACGTAAGGAGTCCGCCGGCCCTTGAAAGGAGCCACGCATGTTTGGCCTCGCGAGCCCACCTCCCTAATGGACGGGAGGGGGAGGGGGAGGGGGAGGGGAGGGGGAGGGGAGGGGGAGGGGGAGGGGGAGGGGGAGGGGGAGGGGGAGGGGAATCCGGAGCGGCCGTTGCGCTTATTGCCGCCCTGGACGTGGTTTTGGATCCTTCCTCTTCCTCTTCTACTTCCTCTTTCTCCTATTCTTCCTTTTTCCCTTTCTCGTTGTCTCTTCTATCTCTTTTTTTGTCTTTCTTTCTCGCTGTCTCTTCTCTCTCTCTCTCTTTTTTCTTTTTTGCTCTCTCTTCTCTCAGTTTTTCTCTTTCTCGCTCTCTCTCTTCTCTTTCTCTTATTTTCTCTTGCTCTTTTCTTTCCTTCTTTATCTTTTAGTAGCGAAATTACGCCCTTTTCGTCCTGGACGAGACTTTCTAGGAGAACCTTCGTCTTCCTTCCTCCTATTTTTTTCCTCTTTCTTGCCCTCTCACTCTCTCCTTTTCCTCCATTCTCTTTCTAGTCCTCTTCCTCTCACTATCTCTGTCTTTGTCTGTCTGTCTGTGTCTGTCTGTCTCTGTGTCTCTGTCTGTCTTTCCCGCTTTCTCTGCCTGCCTGTCTCTCTCTCCTTCGCCCACCGTCCCTTAAGCTACAGGAGTGCTAGCAATGCACCAAAGGCCGTGAGGGTCAGCCTACCTGGGACATACAGTGCTTATCGCAGCCATCTCCCCTGCCCCGACGTCAGGAGAGAGAGAGAGAGAGAGAGAGAGAGAGAGAGAGAGAGAGAGAGAGAGAGAGAGAGAGAGAGAGAGAGAGAGAGAGAGAGAGGAGAGGGAGGGAGGGAGGGAGGGAGGGAGGGAGGGAGGGAGGGAGGGAGGGAGGGAGGGGAGGGAGGGAGGGAGGGAGGGAGGGAGGGAGAGAAGAGGAGAGGAGAGTGTGGGAAGGAAAGAAGGAAGGAAGGAAGGAAGGAAGGAAGGAAGGAAGGAAGGAAGGAGGGAGAGAGATTACAGACAGATAAATAGATCCTAGATAAAAAGCTGGATAGAAAAAGCTAAACAGACAGACACAAGATGCAGAAATATAGAGGAGGAGGAGGAGGAGGAGGAGGGGGAGGAGGAGGAGGAGGAGGAGGAGGAGGGGAGGAGGAGAGAAGGAAGAGGAGAAGAGAAGAGAAAAAGAGTAAGAAAAGGAGGAAAAGGAGGAGGAGGAGGAGGAGGAGGAGGAGGAGGAGGAGGAAGAAGAGGAAGACGAGGAGAACAGTAGAAGACGAAGAAGAAGAGCAAGAAAGTGTAAACGAAGGAATAGGAATCCCGAGAAAGAGACGATCCGCAAAAACTTTCCACAGTCAAGAGACAGGAAAGAGAGAGAGAGAAGGAGAGACAGCGCGAGAAGAAAAAAAAAGGAGAGAGCGCGCGAGAGCGACAGAGAAGGGGGAAAAAATGCCAGACAGCGGGCAAAAATCTGGACAATGGCCCGGGGCGGCGCGACGCTGTGGCACAATGGCCGAGGGGCAAGACTGGGCATGGGGAGGGAAGAGGCAGGGGGGAGGGGGCATCTTAAGGGAAGAGGAGAGACGGGGGGGGGGGGGGGAGCTCGTGCTCAGACTCAAGGTACATATAAAGCGAGAGACATGTTACGATTTCTGAGACACTGCCACTAACTTTTTTTATTTTTAATACTGATTCTTTGAGAAGACACTTTCCCTTAGATATAAAAAGAAAGTAACAGAGATGCAGATTAAAATATCATCATATCATCCCCTTTAAATGTCCTTATCTGCACCCCATCCGCTCTAAATGAGGGCATCCGCATTCACTCTCACACCAATTACCCGAAAATAACGTTTATTAAATCCTTTATTAATCTCATCTTCTACTTATAACAAATATAGCGATACACTTGCTAATAAAAATAGAAAAAAAAAATAACAAAAGCTTTTGAGCCGCTTTATCTTGACAGGATTAAGGGTGCAACGAAGTTGTCAAGAAGTGGAGAACGCTTGACAGGCAGTTTAGTCATGCCTCCCACCCCCCAACTTTTTTTTTCTTTTTTCTTTTTTACATCTGTGTCTGAGAGGATCGGGTAGATATTAATAGATTAAACAGGTAGAGAGAGTAAAACCCAAAGACAGAGATAATGGAAACAAAAGCGGAGATAAAATCAGACTCCCCCCCCCAACAAAGACGTAACTAACAGCATCATCTGCAGTGGGAGTTCTATGCCCCTCCCCCCCTCCCCTCCCCCCAGGATCCCAACTCGGTTTCATTCGAGCTTCATAGATGGCGCCACACTTTAGCCAACCTAGGGCCACGACCAAGAAGACCTCGGTGGCGACGAAGAAAAACGATGTCGAGGAAAACGACGACGAAGAAAAACGATGCCGAGGAAAACGACAACGAAGAAGAACGATGCCGAGGAAAACGACAACGAAGAAGAACGATAAGGAAGAAGATAATGATGAGGACGAAGAAAAAGAAAAACCATGACGACGAGGAAAATGATGAGGACGAAGAAGACGATGACGACGAAGAAGAAAACCAAAGTAAGTGATGACGAACGACGAAAGAAAACGATAACGACGATGAAGAAGAAGAAAAAAAAAACGATGACGAAGACTGGAAAAAAACGACGCAATTAGTCTGCCGACCCCGCGCCTACCGCCCACCCGCCCGCCCGCCCGCCCGCCCGCCCGCCCTCACCCGAAACCGATTCTCCACGGGTGCGGGCGCGACAATCGAACCCGCCCGACCCGACCCGTGGCACCGGCTTCTCCCCCCCCCTCCCCGTGATTATGATTTCTTTTTTCCGATTTTCGTTTTTCTTTCTTGCATTCTCATCACCTCCGTCATAAATCAACCGGGTTTTGGGGGAGGGAGGGAGGGAGGGAGGGAGGGAGGGAGGGGAGGGAAGGGGAAAGGAGGGGAGGGGAGGGGAGGGGAGGGGAGGGGAGGGGAGGGGAGGGGAGGGGAAGGGAAGAGGGAGAGGAGAGGAGGGGAGAGAGGGGGACGAAGAAGGGGTGGGGTGGGGGTATTTGGTAGAGCGAGGGGGGGGGAAGGGAGATGGAAAATACCATTAATCACTACCCGATCGAGACTGCGGCATACCCTCCCCCTCTCCCCCTCCTCTCTCCCTCCCCCCCCCTAAAACTGAGGGAGAAAAAGAGACACATTCAAGGGGGCGGTTGAGAGGCCCCGTGCAATCGGAAACCGCGTAAGCAGGGGAAAAAATCAGACGACGGGGGGAGAAAAAAGTAAGAAAAGGGAAGAAAAGAAAAGAATAATAATAAAAAAAAGGCGAAGGGTATTTCCATCTACCCCCCCCCCCCGCCTTATCCCCCCCCCTACATCCAAGGCTCTCTTTCTACCCTTCCCCTTCTATTCCCTTTTTTCTATTCCCTTATTTTTTCTTCCTCCCCCCCACCCCTACCCACCTTCCCCTTCCTCCCTCCCCCTCCCCCCTCTGCGAATGACAACCCAGTTGTGCACCGCTGACGTGGTTGCACAGTGAAAAAAAAAAAAAAAAAAAAAAAAAAAAAAAAAAGGGGGGGGGGGAAAAGAAGGAGAAAAAAGGAAAAGTAACAGAAAAAAAGGAAAAGAAGAGGAAAAAGAGAAAAAAAAGAGAAAAGAAAAAAAGAAAGATGGACTTCGGGATTGCCATCTTCAAAGCAAACAATTTCGCGAATTTCCTTCATCTCACTTTTTTTATCGGCGCTCTCAGATTTTACACTTGCAAGGATACATAAACAGAAGGAGAAAGAGGAAGGGAGAAGGACAGAAGCCGAGGGACACTGAAAAAGAGGCAAAGAGAGAAAGGGAAGAAGGATAAACAAATAAACAGATGGGGGAGATACAAAGAGAGAGAAAATAATAGAGAGAATTGCAGTGTGAAGTCTATTATCCTTAAATGCCTTCCACACCTTTGTCAATTATTCTTTGGGGGGGTTATAACGATAGATAGAAAGATTGATAGAAACAGAGAGATACAGGAGGAGCAGAAGGGGAGGAGGAGGAATAGGGAGAAGGCACTGAAGAAAGAAAGAAAGAAAGAAAGGAGGGGAGGTAGGAAAGAAAGAAGGAAGGAAGGGAGACAGGCAGAGCGAACAAGCCTACGATCAGTTTTCAGTCAACATAAAAAAAATATATATACAATGACCAAACACAACTTAAAAGGTCGCTGGACGTTATGCAAAGGGTTTTAAAGCATCGTATGCTGAGAGGCAGTACACCTGGACAGCTGATGGACGGCACAAAAACGATTCCCCAGGAATGAAGTGACACACACACGCACTCACACACACACTCATACTCTCTCTCTCTCTCTCTCTCTCTCTCTCTCTCTCTCTCTCTCTCTCTCTCTCTCTCTCTCTCTCTCTCTCTCTCTCTCTCTCTCTCTCTCTCTCTCTCTCTCTCTCTCTCTCACTCACTCACACCACACACACACCACACACACACACACACACACACACACACACACACACACACTGTTTGTAGGTACACACTGTAGATACGGTCGGCAAAACACTTCACAAGAAAATGGATCGATCTCCAACATTGCGTGTATCCATGTGCGTTTTTTGTGTGTGTGCTCTAATGCGTGCCCATGTAGCGAGCCGACTGAGTGAGTATGCTTGTGTGCGTATATGGGAAAGAGCACGTGCGTGCACTCCATATCCGCACGAGAGGAAGGGGGGGGGGGAGGTGAGAGGAGGGAAAAGGGAAGAAGAGGGAAGAGGGAAGAGGAGGGAGGAGGGAGGAGGGAAGATGAGGGAGAAGGGAGCAGGTAGGAGGAAAGAAGGAGGATGGAAGAAGAGGGAGAAGGGAGTAGGTATGATGGAAGAGGGAGGGAGGAGGAAGGAGGAAGGAGGAAGGAGGAAGTAGGAAGTAAGAGGAAAGAAGGAAGAGATAGGAGACAGAGGAAAGGAGCAAGGAGGGTAAAGAAGGATAGAAGGGAAGAGAGGAAGGAGAGAAGGGGAGGAGAGACCAATAGGGAGGACAGACAGCCGGTTAAATGACTTAGAAAATGCCCCAACAATAGCCGGTAGAAACAGTTCCGGAAGAGACAGGAGCAAACAAGGGACAGACAGACCAGGTGAATGGAGGAGAGAATAGGAAGAAGAACGAAAGGAAAGCAGGAGAGAAAGAAGGGAAAATTAGGAAAGCAGCGAAAGGGAGGGAGGATATACAGCGAATATGGTTGTCGGGGAAGGAAGGAGAAAGTGAGAAAGAGAGAGATAGATAAATAAATAAACAAATAAAGAGACAAAGAGAATGGGATTAAAACGAAAGAAAAAAAAGACAGGGATTCAACAATGACCAAAAGAATGACACTCAACAACGTCTCGTATAAAATACAATAAAATCAGTAATAATAATGATTACTAAAACAATTTTCACCATTTTTACCTTACCTCTGTTATCATTATCAATATCACTACCCAAACCCTGAGCTTCCATTTCAGTAATCGACGGGGAACCACCAATTTATAAATAAATAAATAAAGCGAACGAAATAATATAAAAAAGTACAAAATAAAAGAAAACAACTGAACACAACACAATAACAAAAAAAAACAAGAATGCATATTGCCTCGAAAGAAAGTAACCTGTGATTTCTGGATATTATCATCAGATATATATTGTTGTTTTTCTGGTAATTATCACTATTTTTATCGGTAGAGGTGTTGCCACTTTGAGGTCTCGTCTAAAAAAAACGCATGACTGTGTACAAGGTCTATACATTTACTTACGTAGACTGTGCGTGTGCAGACGTGCGAGTGTGTGTATACGCATGCATGTAGCCATCAATCTTTCTACCTATCTATCTGTATATCTACGTGTGTGTGTGTGTGTGTGTGTGTGTGTGTGTGTGTGTGTGTGTGTGTGTGTGTGTGTGTGTGTGTGTGTGTGTGGTGTGTGTGTGAGT
>NC_051393.1:50571766-50581766 GCF_015228065.2 Penaeus monodon | reverse complement strand
CTCTGCGCTAGGGTGCGAGGAGAAACCACCCTCGGCGATCAGGCCCGGAAGGAGGCGGCGATAACGTAATCCGTATCTATGTTTCCGAAAACAATCTACATCTCTTAATATGAATATGTCTATTAATCTTTAGTAGTCAATCTATCTATCTATCTGTCTATCTATCTAACTACCTACCTATCTATATTTCTATCTATCTATCTATCTATATTTTTATCTACTTATCTATCTATCTATCTACGTATCAGGCCCGGAAGGTGTGGGGGAAGGAGGCGGCGATAACGTAATCCGTATCTATGTTTCCGAAAATTCTATCTATTTATTTATATTTATCTATCTACATCTCTTAATATGAATATGTCTATTAATCTTTATTAGTCAATCTATCTATCTATCTATCTACCTACCTACCTATCTATATTTCTATCTATCTATCTATCTATCTATATTTTTATCTATCTATCTATCTATATTTTTATCTATCTATCTATCTATCTACCTACTTATGCGTACCTATCAACCTACCTACCTCCTTACCTACCAACCTATCCACCTATCTACCTTTCTACCTCTCTCATCCTCTTTATCAATCTATCTTCCTAAAAAGCACATCTACCTGCATCTCACACTACCTATCTACGCCTCTCCAACATCCGCCAGTCCATCTCACTCTCTATCTACACCATTTAGGCAGAGCTCTCGGCCACTATCCTCCATTTCCCTCCGAGTCTGGGAGGTAATTAGGCATGTAATTAACACACCTGCCCTGTAATTAACGACTAATTAGACAAATGGGGAAATGTTATCGACCAGTGACGGTTACTTGGCTTCTTCAGTGAAGGGGGTCTAATTATCATTATCATTTTTATTATTATTATTATTATTATTATTATTATTATTATTATTATTATTATTATTACTACTACTACTACTACTACTATCATAATCATTATTATCATTGTCATTATCATTATCACCATTATTATTATTGTCATCATCAGTATCATCATCATTATTATTATTATTATTATTATTATTATTATTATTATTAATATTATTATTATCATTATTATTATTATCAATATCACTGCTATTATATCTTTTATGAGGGGTGCCTTGGATAAACGTCTCCCTGTTTCTCTCCTTATGTCTTCCTCAACATCGCTCTACTTTTCTCTGTCTCTGTCTCGCTTTCGCTTTCGTTCTTTTTCCCTCTCCTACTCCCACTCCCTCTCCCTCCCTCACTCCCTCTCCCTCTCCCTCTCCCTCTCCCTCTCCCTCTCCCTCTCCCTCTCCTCCTCGACATTTAACAGGACATTCCGGTTCACATCCAACGCCTCCATAAAAGGAAGGGAAACTCGGTCCTAAAGCCTGTTGCTTGTTATGCATGGCTGGACCGCCTTTGGGAGCTGTTTCCTTGATGATCTAACTGTGTCTCCGTCTCATTGAGGGTCCTCTCGCTCTCGCATTCTCTGTCTGTCTGTCTGCCCGTCTGTCTGTCTGTCTCTCTCACCCTCTCTCTCCCTCACACCCTCCCTCTCCCTTACACTCTCTCTCTCCCCCACACCCTTTCTCTCCCTCACATCCTCTCTCTCCCTCACATCCACTCTCTCCCTTACACCCTCTCTCTCCCCCTCCCTCACACCCTTTCTCCCCCTCCCTCCCCCTCCCTCTCCCTCTTCCTCCTCCTCACCTTTACTCTCTCCCTTCCCCCTCTGTCTCACATGTAACTTCTTTTTTTATTTCACTTTTTCACCTCTTCCTTGTCCTTCTCCTCTTAGACTACAACTAGTAGTGCCATCCTCCTCTTCCTTCCCCTTCTCTCCTTCGCTCTCAGACTACTTCTACCTCTACCCCCGTCCTCTATTTCCTTCCCCTCCTCCCTCCTTTCTCCTTTCTCCTCGCCTCCTTCCCCCTTCCTCCACTTTGTGCCCACTTACAGCGCCACCCGACACCAACTCCGTCTTGCAACACGAACGCCAATGAGCACAGAGAAAACAAAACAAAGAAAGAAGAAAAAAAGAAGGAAGAAGGAAAGAAGAAAAAAAATCAAAACGCAATACGGCAATTGAGCATCGCCCGCCGCCTCGCTCCTCGGGCCGCAAGCACTCGACAGACGAGACAACAAACACTCTACGGCCCAGAAGACCTCGAGGGCGGGGTACCACAGCCCCGGTATGGTACACCCGACTCCAAACCAGCCCATCCCACGCCCGTGAGTACCAGCAGCTCCCGTCTGGGCGCTTTCAACAGCCGGTCAAAACTTCAAGACAACGCTGCTTCTATCGCTCTCCTCTGCTAGTCTACGTTAATTTACATACATATTAATATCACTTATTTAATATTTGGTGCAGTTTCTGTGCAGATTCCCAATAATGTATAAAAATTAAGATGAAGATGGTAAACTATTACATGCAAAATGCTAGACAAGCAATATATGGAATAAACCCACGCACGACAAAGCACTCCTGATTTCCGCACTAATCTACCTACACGCATTAGTTGACCCCGCCCCTCTCCCCCCTCTCCTCCCCTCTTTCCCCCCTTCTCCCCCTTCCCCTTGTCCTCCTCCCCATTTAAAAGGAAGCAATCAACAGCACTTTTGTCACACCTTAAGTAACAATCAAGCAATTACTAGTAATCTATGAAGGTAAAATGGTGTCTCAAAGTCCAAGGTGATGCCAAGCGTGAAGCGAAATCCTGTAGGACCTCCCAAAGACCTCCCCACCCTCCCCCCTCCCCCCTCTCTCTCTACAATGCATCCCCCGCCCCCCCTCTTCACACCCTGGCCACGGCCTAGAACAGCTGTTCCACACTTTGGAAAGGTGTTACTCCGACCGTCTGGAGAGAATACGTGCACATGCGCCGCGCGCGCACATACACACATACTGTACATCCACGCACACGTACACGCACGCACGCACGCAATGACACAAACAAACACACACACGCACAATTCATGTGTGTGTGTGTGTGTGTGTGTGTGTGTGTGGTGTGTGTGTGGTGTGTGTGTGTGTGTGTGTGTGTGTGTTATACATATCTACACACACACACACACACACACACACACACACACACACACACACACACACACACACATATATATATATATTTTTTTTTTTTTTTTTTTTTTTTTTCAACAGCCATTCATTCCACTGCAGGACATAGGCCTCTCTCAATTCATCACTGAGAGGTTATATGGCAGTGCCACCCTTGCCTGATTGAATGCCCTTCCTAATCAACCGCGGTTTGTGCCACGGCGGTGACTTCCCTACGACACATGCGCTCAAGGCGATATGTCGTTTTCTAGGTAGGCAATCGAGGTGAAGTTCCTTGCCCAAGGAAACAACGCGCCGGGCGGTGACTCGAACCCTCGAACTCAGATTGCTGTCTTGACAGTCTTGAGTCCGATGCTCTAACCACTCGGCCAACGCGGCCTATATATATATATATATATACATACATACATATATATATATATATATATATATATATATATATATATATATAAAATCATATATATATATATATATATATATATATATATATATATATATATATATATATATATCCATCCCTTCATCTATCTCTCTATATATCCATCTATCTTTATATCTATATGAGAGAGAGAGAGTGAGTGAGAGAGAGAATAAAAGAGAGAGAGAGAGAGAGAGAAGAGAAGAGGAGAGGATGAGAGAGAGAAGAGAGAGAAGAGAGAGAGGAGAGAGAGAGAGAAATGAGAGAGAGAGAGAGAGAGAGAGAGAGAGAGGAGAAGGAGAGAGAGAGAGAGAGAGAGAAAGAGAGAGAGAGAGAGAGAGGAGAGAAGAGGAGAAGAGAGAGACGAGAGAGAGAGAGAAGAGAGAGAGGAGGAGATGAGAGAGAGATAGAGAGAAGTGAAGAGAGGGAAGAGAGAGAGAGAGAGAGAGAGAGAGAGAGAGAGAGAGAGAGAGAGAGAGAGAGAGAGAGAGAGAGAGAGAGAGAGGGAGAGAGAGAGGGAGGAGAGAGGAGGGAGAGAGAGAGAGAGAGAGAGAGAGAGAGAGAGAGAGAGAGAGAGAGAGAGAGAGAGAGAGAGAGAGAGAGCCAGCCAGAAACAACAAACTCGAACCGGCCTCCCCATTCTCCGACCCACAATGCAAGGCTGTCCCGGTTGCAACGCTGAGGCCATTTCCTCCTTGCAAGAGACAACAACATCCGGCGTTCATCAAAGTGCGAGATGCTGATGAGTGGGGGGGGGGAGAAGCAGTTTCCCCCTCCCCCCCTCATAAGCCCCTCCCCTCTTTTGCATAATGGATACTTAGCTTGAGGTAAACATCACGTGACAGCCTGCTTGCTGTAAATCTTTCGCTACTCTTCTCATTTTATATATTTCCATATCCATTTCTTTCTCTTTCTTTCGTTACTACGCTTTCTTCCACGTCTTCTTCTCTCTCTCCATTTCCATATTATTCTTTTTCTCAATTGCTCCCTCTTCTTCTTCTTCTTCTACTGCCACTCACCTTCTGCTCCTCTTCCTCTTCCTGTTCCTCTATCTTTCTCTCTCTCTCTCTCTCTCTCTCTCTCTCTCTCTCTCTCTCTCTCTCTCTTCTCTCTCTCTCTCTCTCTCTCTCTCTCTCTCTCTCCTTTTCCCCTATTTCTCTTATTGTTTCCTCCCTTCCTTTTTTGTACTCTTTTCCCTATTCTCTTCCTACATACGTCATCTGCCCGTGAGATCCTCTTCCTTCCTTCTCCCCCCTCCCTACCCCCTACCCCCATACCCCCACCCCATACAATCGTCCACCTCGTCCACGCGTCTTCAGATTCCCTATTACCCGGTCTCGCGTTACGTGCTGTGGCGCGGGCCGGTTCTACAGCGCCACACCCCCTCCCCCTCCTTCTCTTCCCCCTCCTTCCTCCCTCTCCCTCCCCCACCCCCATCCCTTCCTTCAATTCACTCCCTCCCCCTCCCCCACCCCTTCCTTCTCTCCTCCCTCTCCCCTCTCTCTCCCCTTTCCCCCTTTTTCTATCCTCCCTCCCCCTCCCCTCCTCTTCTCCCTTTCTCCTCCCCCTCCTTTTCAAATCCCTTTCCCCTCCTTCTCTCCTCCCTTCCTCCCTCCATCATTACCCCCCCTTCAATCCCCTTTCCACCCCATGCACCAGCTTTAACCCCCTCTCCTCATCTCCCCTATCTATTTCTCTACCTTTACCCATACCCATCCTCACCCTTCTCCCACTACTAATACCCAATTAATCAAGCTCCTCCCTTTCCCCCCAACCTGAAATCCTCTTCCCCAACCCCCTCTCTACCCCTACTCATACCCATCTCGTCTCCGCAACACACCCCCTTCTCCTCTTCTCCCTTTCCTGTCTCCACCCATGTCCACCTCCCCATCTTCTCCACCTCGTCTTCATCGGCCTCCCCGGTAACCATTTCCCACATTTCCACCAACACCACGGTCCTCCTGCCAACAGTACACCCACCATCCACCTCCATCGCCACCTTCATCCCCTCCTTCTCTTAATCCCCCCCCCCTTCCTTACCTCCTCCCCTCTCTCCTCCCTTCTCTTACATACCCTAACCCCACCCACTCAATCCCTCCTACCTACCCACCCCACTCCCTCTTCCCCACAATCCTCCCCCTCACACACCCCTCCTCTCTACCCCAAACCCACCTCCAACTCCCCTCCCCCTCCCTCACATCCTCCCTCCCCCCACACCCCCGTACCCACCCTTCCCTCCCCCTCCCCCTCCCACCCCCTCCCCCCACCGCTAACCGCAACGCCACCGCCGCCGATCGCCGCGTGAAAAGGCCGGCGATTTTCCGCGCCATTACCCGAGGCAGCGGCGCCACCGCCCCGTGAACGTGCAATGTCTCCCGTGCAGCTCGGGGCGGACGGCTCCGCGCGGCCGTGGGAGACACGATGAAAGGAGGGGGAGGGGAAAGAGAGAGAGAGAGAGAGAGAGAGAGAGAGAGAGAGAGAGAGAGAGGGGGGGGGGCACAGAGAGGGGAAAAGAGGGGAGAAAGAGAGGAAGCGGAGGAGAGAGAGGGGAGATAGGGGAGAGAGGGGGAGGGCGAGGGAGACATCGGAATATCCTGCTGGAAAGAAGGGATAGGAGAGGGGAGAGCAAGGGGGAAGAGGAGGAGAGGGAGAGGAGGGGCCAGGAGAGGACGAGAGAGAGAGAGAGGAGGGGGGAGGAGAGAAGGAGAGGAGAGAGAGAGAGGGAGGAGAGAAGGAGAAGAGAGAGAGAGGGGGTTGGGGGGAAAGCAGAGGAATAGTGGCAGAGACTGAAGGAAAAGAGGAAGAATAGAGGGAAGAGCGGGGAGAGAGAGGGGAGGGGGGAAGAGGGGAGAAGGAGAGAACAGTGTGTACGGGGCTATCGCACGAGATCAAGAGGGAAAGGAGGAAAACGAAGAGGAGAAGAGAGGGAGGTAAGGGGAGAGGAGTAAGGAGAGGGGGGAGGAGAAAAGAGAGGGGAGAGAAGAAAAAAGAGAGGAGAGAGAAGAGACGAGAAAGAGGGGAGGGAAGGGGAGAGTAGAGATGGATAGGGTATAAAGGAAGAAGGAATGAAATGGGGGAGAGGAGATAGAGAGAGACGGGGAGGGAAAGAGGAAACAGAAGGGAGGAGAAGGAAAGGATAATTACAGGAAAGGGAAGAGCCTAATAGAAAGATAAAACATATGAAATAATAAATATAACAACAAATAGGTAAAATCAAGCCCCAGTTTTTGCCGATTCCGACTCGTCTGGAGGAGGAGAAGAAAGCCGGAAGAGGAGGAGGAGAAGGAGGAGGAGAAGGAGGAGGAGGAGGAGGAAGAGGAGGAGGAGAAAGAGGAGGACGAAGAAGCAAAAATGGAGAGGAAGTTCCTATAGACCCTCGGCGACTTTTGAGAGGCCTCGAAATCTCAGAAAAGTGAGACCCTTGAGACAAAGATGATCAAAGCCAAGGAGACTTCCAGCATCCCCTTTCCCCTTCCGCGTCATCCTCTGCTCTTTTGCTCCCTCCGTGATTCCTTCCTTCTTCCTCACCTCCTTTTTCTGTTTTCCTACTTCCAATTCTTCTTTTCTGCTCCTTCCATCCCTGAACGATTCGCTCCCTTTCTTCCTTCCACCCCTCTCTCCCTCCACCTTTCTCCTCTCCTATCCTTCCCTCCATTACTCGATGATTTCCATACCCTCCTTCCCTCTCTTCTCCAGTCCCTCCCACCCTCCCTTCTTCCCTCCATCTCTTCCTCCCTTCCTTCCTCCCTCCATCTCTTCCTCCCTCCTTCCCTTCTTCCCTCTATCTCTTCCTCCCTTCCTTCCTCCCTCCCTTCTTCCCCGGGCGGTCCCAAACACGCCGCTCCAACTCAAACAAAAACACAAAAGCAGAGAGTAGGGGGGTGGAGGCGGGGGTGGAGGGTGGAGGGGAGGTGGAGGGGGGGGTTCCTTTCTCCTCCTTGGCCAAAGTACTCGAGCCATTCATAAGGTGGACGACGCGACGCCCCCGCACCCCCTCCCCCCTTCCCCCTCGCTCCCCCCCTCTCCTTCCCTGGTAACTCCCCTTTGAACTCCCCACCGCAATCTCCCCTTCCCCCTCTACCTCTCCCCTTCCCTCCCCCTCCCCCTCTGTCCTTAATGGTCAAGAACCCCAGCTTGAGGTCCTTCACGATCGCCTCCCTCCCCCTTCTCCTCCCTCCCTTCCCCCCTCCCCCCTCCCCCCTCACACTCGGGCACGTGCTCTAATTTTCTTTGCCGAAAATCGAGACCCAATTCGCCGAACCTATTTTTTCTTTCTTTCTTTCTTTCTTTTTCTTCATTTCGGAGACTTGAATCGTTCTCCTGTCTAAGGCCTATTCACAAAGAGAGAGGGAGATGGTGAAACATAGAGAGAGAGAGAGAGAGAGAGAGAGAGAGAGAGAGAGAGAGAGAGAGAGAGAGAGAGAGAGAGAGAGAGAGAGAGAGAGAGAGAGAGAGAGAGGTGAAAAAGAGAAGAAAAAAAAAAACATTAATATGAAAACGAAAGGAGAAAGAGAAAGAGAAAGAAAAATCGAGAATATAAAAAAAAATAAAACAAAACAAAACACACAAACAAACACACACAAACCAAAGTCAGAAATAAGCACCCGAACGCGCAAACCATACCCCCTACCCCCCAATCATCCCCTCCTTACCCTCCTTCTCTCCCCTTACCTCCGCCTTCCCCCCCTCCATTCTCCCCTTCCCCTCCCCCCCTCCCACGAATCCTCCCTTGGGCACGAGATCCTCCAGAGACGGAGACGCGTGCCCTAATCTCCAGAGGGATTAATTTCATTCACATGTAAAATAGCGACTGTGAAAAATACACTTTTGCGGGTTGTGGGGTGCCAGGAGGGGGGGAGGGGGGTATGGGGAATAAGGATAAGGGGGGAGCGAGAAGAGGTGGAGGTATGGGGCGAGAGAGAGAGAGAGAGAGAGAGAGAGAGAGAGAGGTAGAGAGAGAGAGAGAAGAGAGTGTGAGAGAGAGAGAGAGAGGAGAGAGAGAGAGAAGGAGAGAGAGAGAGAGAGAGAAGGAGAGAGAGAGAGAGAGAGGAGAGAGAGAGAGAGAGAGAGAGAGAGAGGGGGAGAGGGAGAGAGAGAGAGAGAGAAAAGAGAGAGAAAGAGAGAGAAAGAGAGAAGAGAGAGAGAGAGAGAGAGAGAGAGAGAGAGAGAGAGAGAGAGAGAGAGAGAGAGAGAAAGAGAGAGGGTAGAGGGGGGGAGATGAGGGGGTATGGGTGAAAAGTAAATGGGGGAAGGGGAAGGGGGCTAGCGAAAAAGGTGGGGCATGGGGACGACAGGAGTTGGGGTATGGGGCTAGAGAAGTGGGGGGGGGGAGGAGGGGAGGAAAGGGAAAGAGAGAAGGGGTGCGGGGGGGAGGAGGTGGAGGGGGTAAGGAGGGGTATGGGTGGATTATTACTTCTTATCCGCCCCCCCCCCCCGCCCCCCCATTTGGGCATTACGTATGCAGGGCTTTAGATGAACCCAGCTGCCGGTGAGGAGAAGGAAGACATAAAAGGAATAGCGATGATTGATATCAACAATAACAACAATAATAATAACAATGATAATGACAATAATAATAACAAAAATAACACAAAAATAATATTGATAATAACGATAACAAAAGTAACACAAATAATAATAATGACAATAACGATAAAAAAAATGACAAATAATAATATTGACAATAACGATAACAAAAATAACGTAAATAATAACAACAACAACAAAGCCATAATCATCGATACTATTAACATCATTCTGTTTACTACCATCAGCATAATTCCCGTAATCTTTACAATACCAAACCTACCGCTCACAAGAACAACAGTATAACCAGCACGACCAAAAACCTAATCCCAATCAACCTTCCTACCGCTTTCTACCACACAAACCACAAGAGATTTACAGATCATAGTGACGGTGAGCCGAGAGACAGGCGCCTTTCACAATCGTTATCGCCGTCGAGGTGCAAATCCTAGTCACACGCTAAAGAAATATGAGAAGAAAAAAATGAAAAAGATGAAAAAAGGTTCTTAAAAAAAAAAAAAAGAGAAAAGAGAGAAAAAAAGAAAAACATAAGCCGACCCCAATATGCAAATTCAAAATGCATCTGTCGGTCAGCATACAAAAAAGGAAAAAAAAAAAAAAAAAAAAAAAAAAAAAAAAAAAAAAAAAAAAATCATTGACGCCCTATTTGGTACTTAAAACTATATGAAAGGGGCGCGGGCCTAAAAATATAGGCCTACCATCCCCACGCGTCGAGGACTTAACCAGCCGTGTATGAAGTGTCTATTGAAGATAAATAAACAAAATTTGAATGGAGACAAGGGTGCGGGAGACGTTGGGTGAAGAGCTAAAGAGGAATAGAGGAATGAGGAGAATGGAAGAGATGGAAGAAAGCCCCAAAAATCAAGGGAAAATATTGGCTTTTATGATGTTCATAGATTAGAGAGAGAGAGAGAGAGAGAGAGAGAGAGAGAGAGAGCGGTGGGGGGAGGGAGGGAGAGAGAGAGAGAGAGAGAGA
>NC_051393.1:50561766-50564266 GCF_015228065.2 Penaeus monodon | reverse complement strand
ACTACGGCTGGATCTCGGGAGCATCAATAAAACGATTTTTTTTTTTATCTTCTCTTTTTTTCTCTCTCTCTTCCTCTCTTTCTTTCTTTCTCTTTATTCGATCTGGGACAAAGTCACGCCAATCGGTCTATTCACGGGCGCGCATTTCTCGCATTTACAATCGAATCCTTTTTCCAGCTCGACAAGGTCCTTCACGTGAGCTTTTTATTGGACGACCGGAGATCTTGCTGTGCTAACCCCCTCCCCCCCATCCCTACAAGCTCCTTCACCCCCCCTCCTCCTCCCCCCTCTCTCCCCCGGTGCGTCGAAGCAGACAAAGCGACATCCGTGTCTTCTATTCCTCCCCCCTCATTTCTTTTCTTCTTTTAGTTTAGTTTCCCTCTCCTCGTCTCACTCGTGTTTCCGTTTTCTGTTTGATTGCGAGTTGCTTCTCTATCAGTGTCTGTCTGTCTGTTATCGTTATCATTATTATTGCTACTGCTATTGGTAGTAATATTATCACTATTATCTACATTATAAGCATTACTATTACCATTATCATAACAAGTTAAGTACATAAACGCCTTCTTTTCTTAAAAATAATTAGTATATCATTCCCAACTATTACCACTGCTATTATTACCGACAAAACCAAAACAACAATGATAATAAAAGAAAAATACGTAAAATACAGAACTTGGCGTGTTTTTTTTTATTCATTTCTCGAAAATTTGAATACAATAAACTAAAGGTCTTTTTACTTTATAAGTACATAAAGATGTAAATGAATAATAACTATACATTAGCCGAATAAATCAGAGGATGTGTAGATCACAGAGGAAATAACGAAGGAGAGAAGTGTAGTTAAGAAAAGAAAAGAAAAGAAAAGAACAAGAAGAGGAGGAGGAGGAAGAAGAAGAAAATAAAAACTAAACAAGAAAATAGAAAGAAGAAAGCCGAGAGAAGAAGGGACAGACAAGAGTTCGCGAGCAAGAGAAAGAAGAAGAGAGGGAGAGAGGGAGAGACAAAGGGCGGACAAACGCGGGGTCTGTCCATCACAATAGCATAATGGATGACTAGATAATAGACAACGATGGATAGAAAGACCACGGTAAAGAAGGAGGAGGAGGAGGAGGAGGAGGAGAGGGAGAGGGGAAGGAGGAGGTGGGTGGGAGGGAGGGCGAGCGAAAATGATGTGATGATGAAGAGGAGAAACAACACAAGGACTTAAAAACCGAGAGAGAAAATAACTCCCGACGACGGATGAATGGAGATAGCCAAAGGAAGAGAGGGGGGAGGGAGGGGGAAGAGAGAGAAGGAGGAGGAGGTGGAGGAGGTGAGAGGAGGAGGAGGAGAGAGAAGGAGGAGGGAGAACGAGGAAGAGAAAGGAGGAGGAGGAGGAGGAGGAGGAGGAGGAGGAGGAAAAGGTGGAGGAGGAGGAGGAGGAAAAGGTGGAGGAGGAGGAAAAGGTGGAGGAGGAGGAAAAGGTGAAGGAGGAGGGAAAGATGGGGGAAGCTATGGTGGGGGAGGATGGGAAGACGGGGAGAATGAGAAAAAAGAGGAGGAGTAGGAAGAGAAGGAAGAAGAGAAAGGAGGGGATGAAGAACGGGAGAGAAGGTGAGGCACACTTCCCTCCCTGCCCAAAACAGCCAAGAACACAGGGTCTACGATGGTCTACCGATGGGGTACAATAGACAGCAATTAACCGCGTTAGTATCCACAACAAAAAGACTAAATTTGGAAGATTTTTTCGAGAAACAAAGCCGAACAAGGGAAAGAAAGAAAAAAGTAGATGAAAAAACGGTTTTTTGTATACACACAAAAAACAATAATTCATATTCCACAAAAGAAATATTAAATCAGAAACACCCCCGCATTCTTTCCAACGGTGGCGCCCCGTAAATACCGTAGTAAAATCATGTACATTTTCTCCGTTAATCAGGAATAGATTGAACTTGTACGAGTTACCCACTTAACTCTCGTTTTCTGTGCCATGTATATTTTCGCGCCCTACATACCAGGGGTAACTTCAGCGTTATCAACACGCACGTCCGCCATATGCAACCTGTAAATATTAGTGCGTCCCTGAAAGTGAAAAAGTACAAAGGGGGAAAAAGCATGCATGAGAGGGTGAAAGGGGAAGATGACTAAGTAAACTGTGAAGAAAATATTAAGAGTGAATTTCTGTAACGCCAATATTTTATATATATATATATATATATATATATATATATATATATATATATATATATATATATATAGTCTGTGTGTGTGTGTGTGTGTGTGTGTGTGTGTGTGTGTGTGTGTGTGTGTGTGTGTGTGTGTGTGTGTGTGTGTGTGTGTGTGTGTGTGTGTGTGTGTGTGTGTGTGTGTGTGTGTGTGTGTGTGTGTGTGTGTGTACATATAATATACACATAATATATAAATATATATTATATACATATATACATATATATATATATATATATATATATATATATATATATACATATATATATATATACATACATATACATACATA
>NC_051393.1:50549266-50551766 GCF_015228065.2 Penaeus monodon | reverse complement strand
ACGGCGGAAGGGATTCAAGAAATTCGGAAGAAAGTAGCAATTATCAAAAGCATTATATATATATATATATATATATATATATATATATATATATATATATATATATATATATATATACATAAAAAAAAAAATATATATATATATATATATACATATATATACATATATATATATATATATTTATTTATTTATTTATATATTCATATATATATATTTTATTCTAATTCCATTTTTATTTACTTTTTTTTTTTTTTTTTTTTTGGGGGGGGGGGGGTCAAAATCGGGATTTATTACTGAGTGAATGATTACATGAAGTTAAATAATCCTTGTTGAATAATCATTACCATAAGCATTATTCAAATCAGTCAGGTTGTTAGACAGTGTCATTACCAAGCTCGGTCAATCGATCTGTCTGTCTGTTTTGGTCTATTCTCTCGTCTTTACTCTTTCTTCTCTCCTCTCCTCTCCTCTTCCTCCCCCTTCTCTCTCCTCTCCTCTCCTCCTTCTTCCCCTTCTCTCTCCTCTCCTCTTCCTCCCCCTTCTCTCTCATCTCTTCTTTTTTCTTCTCTCACCACTTCCATCCTCTTCTCCCTTCTCCTTCCCCTCTCCTCTCTTCTCTTCCACGTCCCATTCCACGCCTATCCCCCCTCCCTCCCTCCCCTATATTTTTTTCTCCCTCTCTTCTCTCTGTATATTTAATTTTCTCCCTCTCCCTCTCTGTCTCACCCTAGGAAATGGCTCATCCATAGCTCTCCAGACCTTAATTAGTGGCATTTTATTAGCTTCCGGCGGAGGGGGGGAGGGGAGGAAGGCGGTATCCTTTGAACACCCAAGTAATGATACGGACTATTACACCTACCTAATTATGTTTATACACACACTCACACTCACACTCGCACTCACACTCACACTCGCACTCGCACACGCACACACACACACTCTCTCTCTCTCTCTCTCTCTCTTTCACACACACACACACACTCTCTCTCTCCTCTCTCTCTCTCTCTCTCTCTCTCTCTCTCTCTCTCTCTCTCTCTCTCTCTCTCTCTCTTTCACACACACACACACACACACACACACACACACACACACACACACACACACACACACACACACACACACACACACACACCATGAGTCTGAGCAATAAATCAAACACCAGGAAGCAGACCACGTCCATCTTAAAGAAAAAAAAAAGTGAAAATGTCGCCTTAATTATATCGTTAAGCAAATCATGGGTGTGCGGTGACAAACAGGCCTACTGTATAATAACGACTCGGCTTCGAAAGCGACCGACGGGCGGAGACTGAGGTGCTTTATAGGCTTATGCGTGGAGATGCAGGTGACATGCGGAGGCTTGAAGGCATGACAGCAGTCCGCTCTCTGGGTGATGGGTAGGAGCGGGAGGAGGAGGAGGAGGAGGAGGAGGAGGAGGAGGAGGAGGAGGAGGAGGAGGAGGAGGAGGAGGAGGAGGAGGAGGAGGAGGAGGAGGAGGAGGAGGAGAAGAAGGAAAAGGAGGAAGAAAAAGAGGAGGAGAAATAATAATAACCATAATAATATCAATAATAATAATAACACTAACAGCAGCAGCAGCATTATCATTACTAATACTAAAACTAACACTGATAACATGGCGATGGAAGAGGATAAGAGGGGGGGACTAAAGAGAAGAAAGATAAAGAGAAAAAAGTACAAGAAACAATATCATAAGTTAAAAGCCAACACAAGAGAAACCGAAAACGGCAGTGAAAACATACATGAATAACAAACGGCAAGAATACGGCCTCATGATTGGCAGAGAACTGAGGGGAGCGGCTGGACCTATGATTTTCAGGGAGAAGACGGCATTCGTGAATAACAAAACGAACTTTCCCTGCACCACCGGCGCCTCCAAGCCTGTGTTCCGGCTTGGGGCGAGAGGACTAGCCCGCTGCCAAAACCGGGCAAAGAGAAGGACCTGGTTACTGAGATCGAGTTACCATGACCTGGTTACCAGACCGGGTTACCAAGACCAAGAATCAACACCTGGTTACCAATACGAGTTACCAAAACTACGTTACCAAGCCTTGTCACCAAGACCTGGTTACCAGGACCTGCTTACCAAGACCTTGTCACCAAGACCTGGTTACCAGGACCTGCTTACCAAGACCTTGTCACCAAGACATGGTTACCAAGACCGGGTTACAACGACTAACTCCCTCCCCCCCCTCCCCCAAAAAATGAGAGGAAGAGGAGGTTGGCGAAGGTAACCATAATTACTCTCCGGGGAGGTTAAATCGTTACGAGAACACTCAGCGTGACACATTACGGAGACCCGAGTAATGCACCCGCTAACGCCTTCCCTTCCCCCCTTCCCCTTCCCCTTCCCCTTCCCCCTCCCTCTGACCCCACCAACCCCTTACATCCTATCTCCCTCCCCCTCCCTCCCTCCTTCCCCTTCCCACTCCCCCTACACAAAAAGCTACCCCCTCCCCCTTTGCGTTATGACGACCAATCTCAC
>NC_051393.1:50541766-50544266 GCF_015228065.2 Penaeus monodon | reverse complement strand
GAAGGGAGGAGAGAGAGAGAGAGAGAAGAGAGAGAACGAGAGAGGGAGAGGGAGGGAGAGAGAGAGAAGAGAGAGAGAGAGAGAGATGAGAGAGGCGAGAGATGAGAGAGAGGGAGAATGCGGAGAAGCGAGAGAGAGAGTGAGACGAGTGTGATTTTTTGAGAGAGAGAGAGAGACGAGAAGAGAGAGGAATGAGGAGGAAGAGAGGGAGAATGGAGAGAGAGAGAGAGAAAGAAAAGAGCTGAGGGATGAGAGAGAGAGAAGAGAGAGAGAGACGAGAGAGGGAGAATGAGAGCTTGAGAGAGAGAGATGATGAGATGGAGGAGAGAGAGAGAGAGAGAGAGAGATGTGAAGAGAGAAAGGTGGAGACAGAGGAGAGCAGAGAGAGAGAGAGGAGAGAGAACCGAACCGTAGAGAGAGAGAGAGGGGGGGGGGGGGAAGGGAGAAGAGGGGGGAGAGAGAGGAGAGGGGGAAATAGAGAGTGTGAGAGGGAAAGAGAGAGTGTGAGAGGGAAATGGAAAGAGAAAGAGAGAGAGAGAGAGAGAGAGAGAGAGACGATGAGGAGAGAGAGATGAGAGATGAGAGAGAGGAGAGAGATGACGAGGAGGGGGTGGGGGAAGGGGGAGAGAGAGAGAGAGAGAGAGGGAGAGGGGGGGAAGAAAGAAAGAGAGGGAGGGGAAGAAAGAGGGAAAGAGAGGGGGGGGAAGGGCGAGCGTGAGAGGGAAAGAGCGAGTGAGAGAGAGGCAAAGAGTGTGTGAGAGAGGGAAAAAAAAACACCAAAAAACAAAAAAATCTAAAAAATCCAAACATCTGTAAACCCCTTTTATTTCTTAATCTAATTAAGACATCCACCGATAATCGAGAGAGAAAAAAAGCTGTTCATTCTACCTGTTTTAATGACCCAATTAGCGCATCCACTTCGCGGTCGTTCCCTCGTTAATGAAGCCGTACTATACACAGGTCCTCTGGCTGTTCATTTTTGCCAACTCGCCCTCACCTCATTAGCATAAATATCTCCTTAGCAAAAATTCCGCTTTGGATGACGAGCAGAGAGCATTTTTCACAATTAACTTCGGTATGAATGACACGTGGAAGGTAACGATAGATGCACTTTACTGCATTTATTCTCAATCGTTGATTAACTTACTGACGCGATTCGAGAGCTGGACACGGAAGTACAAACATATAAACATATGCCTACATGTATAGATATAAACACATACATAAATGCATATACATATATAACTACACACACACACACACACACACACACACACACACACACACACACATAAAAAAGTGAAAAAAAAAAAATTCCCGATCACAAACAACAGGCTAAGTCATACCCATTGTAAAACAAACCTTAAAAAAAAGATTAAAATCAATTCTAAAAAAAAAAAAATCAAACGTAAAGAATCTAGCATAAAAGAAAAAAAAGGCAACACGAAAATAAAACAGAAAAAAAAAATGAAATACCAATAATACAAGAAAATACAATGCATGAATAAAAACACAATGAAAAAGCCCCTCGATCACATTCAAGGCAGAAGGCCAGTCGAGGCGGCGGAAGGCAGCGACCCGCAAGCGACCAAGTGACTGACACTCGTCAAGAGTCAAGTCACATGACATGACTCTTACGTCGTGGGAAAATGGCGAGGGCGAAGGGGGTGGGGGGGGGTGGGTTGTAAAGTACGAAGGAAGGGAAGGAAGGGAAGAATAGAGGGATGAAGAGGATGCAGAGAAGTGGTAGTAAGTATGGTAAAAAGGGAGAGAAGGAAGGAAGGAGAACAAGCGAGAGAAAAAGAAAGAAGCAAAGAAAACGAAAAAGGGAGAAAGAGAAAAACAGAAAAAAAGATGAGAAAAAAACGAAAGAAAAAAAAAGTAACGAATAAGAAAGAAAGAAAGAGAGAAAGACGGAATGGGGAAATGGAGGGAGAGAAACAGGGTGGGAAAGCGGGTGACGACGCCGCCCCTCCACCACGCCCGCGTACATCAGGTAAGCACAATAAAAGGTGTGAAGGCGGTGTGATTCTCGCCTCCTTGTCCTTCGGTGTCGAATTTCGCCGAAGGATTGTTCGACCCGACTCCAGCGAGGGGAAAGGGGGGGGGGGGCACTTAGGAATTTGCACGAAGCGAGGGAAATGCCAAGGAGAGGGAATAAAAGGAAGGGGAGGGGATCAAGGAGAAGGAAGGGAAAGAGAGTGAACGGAACGAGAGAGGAAACACAAGGGAGAGGGAACGACGGAGAAAAGGGGAAGGAGAGGGAATAAAGTAGGGAAGAGCAGGGAGGGGGATGAAGTCGGGAAAAGGAGGGAAGGGGAACGACGGAATGAAGAGGAAGGAAGGAAGGAAGGAAGGAAGGAAGGAAGGATGGAAGGAAGGAAGAGAGAGACAGGGAAAGAGAGAGAGGGAGAGAGGGAGGGAGGGAGGGAGAGAGAGAGAGAGAGTGAGAGAGAGAGAGAGAGAGGGAGAGAGAGAGAGGGGGGGGGAGGGGGGAAAG
>NC_051393.1:50516819-50521819 GCF_015228065.2 Penaeus monodon | reverse complement strand
AGAGGGGCCGGGAAGGTCCGCGTGGCGATCGTGGAGGAACAACAGTGGTTCGCACGTCGCGTTGCATGGTGGTTTGTTTAGGAAATACTTCGTTTTACCATTGATGTTTAGGCGGATTTTCTTTTATAACTGCGATACGCATTAAGAATGATAGCAATACCTTTTTATTGCTCGGTGAACGAAAGTTCACAAAGTGCGCACGTCACTATATTGAGGCTTATATATAGTACTATTTTTAGTTATTATGCTCATGATAAAGTGATGGTTATTATTAATGTTGTTATTTTAATGATGGTTTAAATATTTTGCTTGATGCAGTTTATATTGTTGTTATTGTTTTAGTTAACATTGATGTTATTACCGTCATTATCAACATAATTAGTATTACCATCAAAATTACTATTATGGTTATTTTGTTGCTGTTATTGTTGTTGTTTTTCTCGTTGGGTTGTCGTCCACCACCACCAGTCTTTATCATTATAATCATCAGTATTACCATTGTCGTACATCAAAATCATTATCACCATGTTTTTATTGGTTATCCTATCCTATGAAATTAATATTAATGAAAATAATGATACCTTAGAATTATTGATATTTATTTTGTTACTTTCAATAATGTAGTATGTTGTTATCATCACCATCATGAACCTCACTGTCCTATTTTTTGTCATTGTACAGATGTTATAATTTTGCTACAACGCTTTGTCGTTATGATCGTCGTTACAATACAATACTTTGAATATGAACATTTTTATTATCTCGCATCCGTGCCGAGATTCTGCTCACCCGAGGTCGGCTTCCTTGGGAAAGGCGCCCTGGGAGGGATCTCTTAGTTCCGAGGTTCCCCGTCTCGAGACCGCCGCGGTTGCAGACGATGACTTCGGTTGCAATGCTTCTGCCCCGCGAGGATGGTCGTGCTGACGCGTTAGACAGATTCGCACAGAATGGCAGGAAAAAAGAAATTGTCGTAAATTGTTATTATTGACCTTTTAGTCACCCGTTGTAAATAAATAATGTGTGTTGGCGTACTCATTGCTGTTGCCGCGATTGACTCTCGCGCACACGTGTCATTCACCGCGGGCTCGTAGTACGGCACCAAAGTGGATAATGGTGCGTCGAGTGATGTAATACTGGGTTTTAGAGGTGATGATGTAATATGTGGGGCGACGTGGGAGCCGTTGGCTGCCTTGTCGTTGGGCTTCATTTGCAGATCATAGGGAAGCGTATTAATTATTCGACGAAATTTCTTTGTTTAGTAAGAGAAGAGAGATTAGTAGTGACGCAGTAGTTCTTAGCTGCTGTAATGACGCATTCCCAAACATCTCCGTTTAGTCCCGCAGGATTCACGGTTGTCTTTCACATGTATGATTCATTTACTCCTATTATACTCGACTGTTATATTTGCTTATTTGATTATATTAACATTGAAGCTTTCGCATAGCGTACGGCTTCTTTGCCTCTGTACAAAACACACTGAAAATGGATTCCAGGTTAGGAGAGGCTACTTCAGGCGCTTAAAAGCCTTTGTCTTTCACTCTTATATTTAATATAGAGATTCTTGCCCCCCCCCCCCCTCTCTCTCTCTCTCTCTCTCTCTCTCTCTCTCTCTCTCTCTCTCTCTCTCTCTCTCTCTCTCTCTCTCTCTCTCTCTCTCTCTCTCTCTCTCTCTTCTCTTTCTCTTTCTCTTTCTCTTTCTCTTTCTCTTTCTCTCTCTCGCTCTCACTCACTCACTCACTCACTCACTCACTCACTCACTCACTCATTCGCACGCACGTACATACACGCACACGCACGCAAGCACCCACGCAAGTAGGCACATACGCACGCACACACGCACGCACACATACACACACGCACACACACACGCACACACACACGCACGCACGCACGCACACACGCACACACGCACACACACACATACACACATACACACATACACATACACACACACACACACACACACACAGGCACTCACACTTGCGCTCACACTCACACTCACACTCACACTTACACTCACACACGTATTCGTACTCCCATCCCGCCAGATGGTCTTTGCTTCTAGGAATTTCGATGACGTGGGAAGGCAAATTAGTATACATTTTAGAAAAGACGTGGCAATGGAAAGGCGTTGAGGAGAGGGTGGGTGGGGAGTGATGCTTTGGAGAAAGGAGAGGCGAGCGCTTGTTACAGGCGCAGCACTTCCTCCATGTACTAAGGCACGAGGCACGCCGGCGTTCCGCTCTCATTCCTCCCATTGTCCGCTATTTTCCTTTTTTGCCTCTTCGTGATAAGAGTGTTGTCCCGTCTTTCTTAGATTTGTTTTGTTTTGTTTCCCAACCCGATGACATTACTTTAAAAAGCAAGTGCTTACTTAAAAGATAGTGGGTGATTCAGAGCTTTTGTTGAATATTTTTAAGGGCTAGTCTTTATTTATGCTGCATTATGCAGACCGTAAATCCACAGTAAAGAGACCGTTTTCTATTAGTTATATAAGATTGCTTGTCTTAGCAGCTTAGGAAGCAGTTTACGCATTTTTGCAACCTTTTGTCTTGACCTTCCCATAAACTCGAGACCCCGCCACCCTCTCAGAATTTTTGAAATAGAGTTTTATCCATTGAAAGATTTTTTATCTAATTGTCCACATTGCACGGTTTCTTTTTGTAGATACTCCGACAAACGAATAGGATATTTTATAAAAGCTATCTTCATTGTTGAAACCATTTTATGCAAGCTATGTACATTTCCCCCAGTTTCTGTATGAAGTTGAGCTGACACACACGCAAGGGAGACGCACACAAATATGATGGGAGATAAATTCGATAAATTCGTCGTAAAAGCGATAATGGCTTTTCTTCGCCCTCTCCCCCGTAGTGTATGGTAGTAATATTGCGCATTTTAGACTGTATTGTATTGTAGAATACATACCAAATATATACCGAGTTTGACAGTGGTTGACTGAAAGAATCTGTTTGAAAGGTTACTTCCTGCAATGTTGAGGAATGGGCGACTGGATCCGACCGTCCTGGACAATCCTTTGGCTGCGAACAACATTAAAAATTCTAGAGGAAGACGAAACTATGAGACTGAGGAATCAGAGGAACAGAGACACAGCAGGTGGAGAGACTCTTGTCACAATCTCCGTCCTCAAGAGAGTGACGAGGAGAGACACCTCCGAGAGTATGTTAGTTCTCGGCGAGTGATTGAACATCCCGACACTAAACGCGTGAGAGAAAGTGACCAAATGTTCTCCAAAGATAACAAAGATAGAAAACGGAGTAAGGACAGACAAGGAAGCAAGCGTGACAAAGAGAGGAAGAAAGTACATCCGGTCGACGAAGTGACAACTTCCTGTCGCTCTCGCACTCCTCGGAGGGCCCGGAAGCCCTCGCCCGTGAGACCCGCCAGTACCTCGTGGACTTGTTATGATGAAAACGATACTAGCATTGCGTATATCTTGTACGAGAGGCTGGTAAGTACGCGCCAAAGGCGGGTGCGGTCGCAAACATGATGTTGAAATTGACGATGGCAAAAACATCAACGGAAACACACACACATAGACCATACGAAAGTGGGGTTATATATCATAACATTGTGTGAATGGGTAATGTGACTTAGTATATGTATAAGATGCGTTATATTTTTTGCATTTCATATCTCTAATTTCCTTGTATACTAGTTTATGTTGACATAACCCTTCGGATCATGCACCTGTACTACACAGCCCATACTGGACCTATTTCGCTAACGAGGTCCTTTCCCCAGACCAATGGCGCGGAGGACGAGTGGGAGCACGAGGAGATCACGCTGGAGCGCGGCAACCAGGGCCTGGGCTTCAGCATCGCCGGGGGCACCGACAATCCTCACATTGGGTAAGCTCATTGCCAGGCTTTTATTCAGATGGTGTAGGAAAGGGGTGAAACGGTGTTCACTGTAGTTTTTTGTGTGAATTTTGTTTTACACCTATAGTTCCACAAGTGCTCGGTCACTAAGGAGTCCTTAGTAGGCCCTAGTGACCAAGGTTTGTATAAGTATACTTAAATAGACCTTGCAAGTGACGCGCCTGATTTCCCCATTCCTTGGATATGTGGGTAAAAGTTTTTGTTCTATTAATATCGGTATTGTTATTATAATTAAGGATGTAATTAATATGCTGTTATTGAACTACTAATATCAATAAAGATAAAACACAGAATCTAGCCGAAAATCAAGGAAAGGGATAATCAGGTGAAATAGGTAAGATTGATAATGGACCCCCTAGTGACTAAGCACCTGTAGAACTATTTCAGTGTAAACAATTGGTAATTTTTCAGAATACCTTCGCATGCCTGATCGATGGATTCTTCTCACTGTCTACTATCCAAATAGTAGACAGAATACGTTCGCATGACCGATCGATGGATTCTTCTCACTGTCTACTATCCAAATAGAAATCATACCGTGGGAACCCCCCATTACCGACAAGCTTCGCCCCGGTTACAGGAAAGGGCATGGAGGGTACCAGGGAAATTGTGGGGTAAAATATAAGTATTATACACAGAATCAGTCACTATGTTGTCTAATGCTGGGGGCTGTTCCCCCGCCGATCGGCCCCCATTGGGGCTGCCGTCCTGCAACCCATCCCCAAGGAAAACAAAGAATCCTCCCCGTATTCACGGCAGGAGAGAGCGCACGACCGACATGCGGGACCAAAGTCTATATCAGTATATAGACCTTGTGGCATAATTCCTATATATATATGTGTATAGAGCGCGAGAGGATCCATCGATAACAGAATCGTCTCGATCGGTTATGCAAAGGTATTGTAAGATTCCAATATCTATTGGATTAGCTTGACACGCATTGAAGTGACTTGCAAATTACCCTTCGTTTCCCAGTCTACTTTCAAGTTGATTTCTTTTTTCTTATAATAGTTTGTATGTGGATGATACGAATCATATTAAAGTTCATTTACTCTTAATGACATATTTCGTGTTTACCTTCGCGTAGTTTTGTCTAAA
>NC_051393.1:50508184-50516719 GCF_015228065.2 Penaeus monodon | reverse complement strand
ATTTATATACGCAGGTGAGCGCATTCCTCGCCCACTGCACACATAGGCATGCCGTTACACACATGCACAAACGCACAATAAACACATTCGCAAGCATGTATGTACACACATACATACACATACACATACACATACACATACACATACACAAACACCACATGAACACACGCACGTATATGTACACACTCTACATGCACATACATATACATATGCACACACACATAAACATTCAAACACATGTACACACATGCCCACATACACAAACTTGCACACACAGGCACGCGCGTAGACACAACACACACACACACACACACACACACACACACACACACACACACACACACACACACACACCACACACACACACACACACACACACACACACACATCCACAACACCATGTACATACACACACACACACACAACACACACACACACACAACACACACGCACAACACACGCACACCACACACCGCAACTAAGCACACACACATTTACTATATATGTATATATAATATATATATATAATATATATATATTATATATATATGTTATATATATATATATATTTATTATATATGTTGTATATATATAATATATATATATATTATATATATATATATATATTATAATATATATATATATATATACGTATATATATATATATATATATATATACCCCGTTTCTCTCCATTCCCTCTCACCTTTTCCGTCTTTCTTTCTTTTGGGTTATAATCGAGCTCCATCTTGGTGATTATGGTAGAGGTGATGACAAAGCTGATATGATGATGATGATGATGATGAAGAGGAAGGGGCCATGTGCAGAATCTGTAATACCTTCCAGAAATTTGTCCATAAAAAAAAAAACATGAAAACCATTCTCCCCGGGTCTCTCGGTGACTCTCCCTTTCCCTCCCGTTCCCTCCACCTCCATCCCTCCCTTCCCCCTCCCTTCATTCCTCGTCCTATTCGATTAGCTTTCCCCCTCCTCCCTCCCCCTCCCTGTGGTGCCAAGTGCATGCTTGATGTGCATGGCGGGGACGTTGCATCACTGAAAAATCCCCTCTGGACCCTCCTTCCCTCCCTCCCTCCTCCCTCTCACCCCTCCCTCCTCTCCCCTTTTCCCCTCAATCTGTCTTCCCCCTCCTGATCTTACGTCCCCCTCCCCCCCCCTCCCTTCGTTAACTCCACCCGAGTATGCGTCATGCAGCCTGGAGGGATTTCCCTGTTCAACATGCATCCTCCTCTTCCCTCCCTTTTTCTTTCTCTCTCTCTCTCTCTCTCTCTCTCTCTCTCTCTCTCTCTCTCTCCTCTCTCTCTCTCTCTCTCCATCTCTCCCTCCCTCATCATCGTCACTCTATGTCATCAAGTTTATTATCTACAATTACTCTATTGCCACTGATTCCATTCACCCAGCTACCTGATCTGTGTTCACCTGTTTTCCTCTCCTTCCCCCCCACCTTTAACTCGCCTCCCCACTTCCCGCTCCCTCACCTTCACCCTAACCCTCATACGAAAAGGGAGATGAAAATGAAGAAGACAAAGAAGAGGGAGATGGGGGGGGGGAGAGAGAGAAGAGAAGGCGAAAAAACATCATGCAGAATCAATCCTTATCAGAAACGCCACTCCCCCCCCACTAACACCAACCTTTCTGCCCCCCCATCTCCCACACCCACACCCCCTTCCCTCCTACTTATTACCACCCACCAAGTAGTCCAGCTGGCACGGCAAGTGGTTGATCCTGCAAGCGGGTCGTGTTGCCATTCATGGGAATACCACCGGCACCGCCCCCCCCCACTTCTCCCCTCCCTCTTCTCCTCATCTTCCGACTCTTTTAGCCATCTTCTCCTTCCTTCTCTCCTCCCTTTTTATCATCTTTCTCTTACCTTCCTATTCTTCCCTCTCTCCTCGTCATTTTCCGACTCCTACTCCTTCTCTTCTTCCGTCTCTCCTCCCTTTCTTACCTTCCTCTCCTTTCCTTCTTCCCTTCATCATCTTCCCCTTTCCCCTCCTCTCCTTCCTTCCCCTCTTCGTTCCACCTCCCCCCTCTTCCCCCACCTTCCTCCCCCCCCCCAGACCATCTCCTCCCTT
Source organism: Penaeus monodon (assembly GCF_015228065.2). Taxonomy (NCBI): domain Eukaryota; kingdom Metazoa; phylum Arthropoda; class Malacostraca; order Decapoda; family Penaeidae; genus Penaeus; species Penaeus monodon. The sequence goes on along the minus strand of NC_051393.1, from coordinate 50,514,628 downwards.
CCTGGCCATTCACTCATTCTCCCCCATCCCTACCCCCCCCCCACTCTCCTTCCATCACGCTCACTCATTCATAACTCCCCCCCCCCCCCGCTCTTACTCCTCGTTCACAGCTCCATTCACTCTTGCAAAGGGCTAGTCTGAATTCTCGACTTCTTTCTTCTGCTTCCCCTTTTTCTTCTTCTTCGTCTTCTTCTTCTTCTTCTTCTTCTTCTTCTTCTTCTTCTTCTTTTTTCTTCTTCATCTTCTTCTTCTTCTTCTTCTTCTTCTTCTTCTTCATCTTCTTCTTCTTCTGCTTCTTCATCTTCTTCTATTATCTTTACCTTTTTCTTCTTCTACTCCTCCTCCTTCTTAGACCTTTTCTTCTCTTTCGTTTTTATCTTAAAAAATTTTCTTCTTTCTTCTTTATCCTCTGTCTCCTTCCGTTCGTTCTTCTTCTTTTTCTACTTTACATACAAGCTCGGCGGAGAACAAAGACTTACAAGACCTAAAAAGAAAAAAAGAAAAGAAAACGGAAAGGAAGAAAAAAAAAAAGAAAAAAAGAAAAGAAAACGGAAAGGAAGAAAAAAAAAAAAGAAAAAAAAAAAAGACAGAAGATTAAAAAAATCATAGATACTTTTTAACACATAGTCAAAGCCGAATACAGAAACATCATAAAAAAAAAGCAAACGGCCTTTTCTTAATCATAAAAGAAAAAAATAATAATAACAACGCAGAAGATAGACCAAAGAAGAGAGAGAAGTAAACAAATTTTTCTCGGCGTTACACCTGATCGCGTGATACCGCCGGAAGCAAGTCAAGCAGAGCAGCCGCGCCATCGCCGTCGCCGCCCTCAGGAAGGAGGCACAAGCACGGCGGCAAACACTCAAGGCAAGCAAATATAGGGAGACTGCAGGCACAAACACGATAACTAACAGAGAAGGACTTCCTAGACAAACACACCAAGCAAGAAGAGACAGTGCACAAAAACAGCAAATAAAATAGATCTCACACACACACACACACACAGGCCCGCGCACACACACGCACACACTCACACTCACACTCACACACACACACACAAAATCACGACGACAAACAGACAGACTTCATGAAAAATAAGAGAGATTTTCCTAAAACACGAACTCACGAACTTGGAAGAAAAAAAAACAAGCACATACAGAACAACGGCATAAAAAAAAAACGCGCAAACACACAAGAAAAGAAACCACGCACAAACACATAAAGAGCGAGTTCACGAACAAATACAACAACAACAACAAGAGATACGCAACACCGGCGAATGTACACAGCTGTATTTAACCCTCAAACCAAGAGATTGCTTGCGGGAAGGCACACGCAGGGGAGAAATCTCGCACGCTGAGGTACACTGGGGGAAAGCAAGGAGAAAAGGAGAGAAAGATGAAAGGAGGGAAGGAGAGATGGGGGGGTGACTGACTGACTGACTGACTGACTGACTGACTGAATCCATCAATGAATAAGCAAGCAAGCGAGTGAGTGAGTGCGAGAGGGAGAGATGGGGGGATGAATGAGTGAATAAATGAATGAATGAGAAAGCAAGCGAGTGAGTGTGGTGGAGTGCAGAGTGAGAGAAGACGAAGGAAAAGGTAGCACCGGGTGGAGTAGTAAACAAGATAGGGGAGAAGTGGGGGAGGGGAGGAGGAGAGGAGGGGGGGAAGTTAAGAGGCAGAAGGGGGTGGTAGAGGGAGAGGGCGAGGGAAAGGGAGAGGGGGGAGGAAAAGGGGAAACGAAGGGACAAGAGCGACAGAAAAAAAAAAAAAAAAAAAAAAAAAAAAATAATAATAATAATTCACTGATACAAAAAACGCAAGCAAGAGAGGGGGAGGGCTTCCTTTGTTGCCTAGTTTGCAACAGCCGCGGAATGCAACTAGAACGCATGGTGATGAATGGTAAACAAATGGCAATCTATTACTCTTCTCTGTGTCAAAAAAAAGTTAATAGTACTAACTGCATTAATTGTATTATATACTGTCATCATCGTTGTCATGATCACTATTAATTACATTCACCCCCTTTCTCTCTCTCTCTCTCTCTCTCTCTCTCCTCTCTCTCTCTCTCTCGTCTCGCTGTCTCTCATCGCGATCCTCTCCTTTCTCGTCTCCTCTCTCTCTCTCTCTCTCTTCCTTTCCTAGCACAATACAACCAACAGCCAGACGTGCCCGACGAGTGTTGCGTCCTCCAACCCTCTCCCTCTACCTTCCTCCCGTTCCCTCCCTCCCTCTCTCTCCCTCCCTCCTTCCTTCTCCCTCTCCCTCCGTCCCTCCTTCCTTCTCCCTCTCCCTCCCTACCTCCTTCCTTCTCCCCTCCGTCGCCAAGGAAGGAAGCCCCGCAAATCCCCGCTCTGCATCCGCACCCCCCCCCCCCTCCCACCACCATCACCTGTAACGCCGCCTCGACCTGCAACTTTGTGCAGGTTCAGGCTTCCTCCCCCCCCCTCCCCCATCCTCCACCCGAAAACACACCTGTTACTGGACGCCGAGTGCTTATTTATTGCCCTTTTCTGTGCGTGATTTTTCTTTACCTTTCCTTTGTTTTGTTTTATTACATTTTATCTCTTCTACTCTAATATTTTCTTTTCCTTTTTCTCAGGTTCCCTTTCTTGCTCATTTCTCAACAATCTTTAATCTTTGAGTGAATGCCTTGACATTTCTAACGAACCTCCCCCCCCCCCTTTTCCCCAGCAGCTACAGGTCTCACCATCTCCCACTCCTCAAAACCATTAACTCTTCATCCCCATCTCCCACTCCCCAACACCTCCTGACCTTCCCCTCCATCTCCCTCCCCAAACCTACATAAACAGTTCTCCATCTCCAATTTCTTAAATCTCCTGGCCTTCCCCTCCATCTTCCCCTCTACCTCCCACTCCTCCCCACCAACACCCACCTCAAATCCCTCTCCCCCAAAACTTTAGGCTTTCCCCTCCATCTCCCACTCCCCCACGCCTACCCCACCATCCGCCACATCTCCCCACCAACTCCCCACCTCAAACCGCTCTCCCCCACACTTATAGGCCTACCCCACCATCCGCCACATCTCCCCACCAACTCCCCACCTCAAACCGCTCTCCCCCACGCCTATAGGCCTACCCCACCATCCGCCACATCTCCCCACCAACTCCCCACCTCAAACCCTTCTCCCTCACACCTGCAGGCTATCGCGTTTCCCCTCGGTTACCGTCCCGGGGCTCCGTCGCGGCCGCCCGTGTGCACGAGTATGATGATATCACCCTTTAAGTCTTGTCAGAAGAGCGTACTGCCTTGCCCATACAACATAAACGGAGCTCGCACACGTCGGGGGAGGTTTTTTATGGCATAAAAGAGTAAGCCGGCTTTATACACTTTCTCTCTCTCCTCTCTCTCTCTCTCTCTCTCCTCTTTCTCTTTCTCTCTCTTTTCCTCTCTCTCTCTCTCCTCTCTCTCTCTCTCTCTCTCTCTCTCTCTCTCTCTCTCTCTCTCTCTCTCTCTCTCTCTCTCTCCTCTTTCTCTTTCTCTCTCTTTTCTCTCTCTCTCTCTCTCTCTCTCTCTCTCTCTCTCTCTCTCTCTCTCTCTCTCTCTCTCTCTCTCTATATATATATATATATATATATATTATATATATATATATAATATATTATCTATCTCTCTCTATCTCTCTTCTCTCTCTCTATCTCTCTCTCTCTATGTCTCTTTCTCTCTATGTCTCTCTCTTTCTATCTCTCTCTATCTCTATGTCTCTCTATCCATCTATCTCTCTCTATCCATCTATCTCTCTATCTCTCTCTATCTATCTATCTCTCTCTCCATTCTCATATCAATCTCTCCCTCTCTCTTCGAGTTCGAGTCTCTCTCTTTCTGCCGACTTTTCTCCCTTTCTTTTTATATCTTCGTGTGTGTGTGTGTGTGTGTGTGTGTGTGTGTGTGTGTGTGTGTGTGTGTGTGTGTGTGTGTGTGTGTGTGTGTGTGTGTGTGTGTGTGTGTGTGTGTGTGTGTGTGCGCGCGCGTGTACGTGTGTGTGAATTTTCCCACCCCAGAGATACGTCTTACCGCTACATTTTCATCACTTGTAGAGATACTGACAGATACATGGACAAAGAGTGACAAAGATAAAGATAACAGAGATAACAGAGATGATGGACATGCAGACATACGCAAAACATCCGCTTCTTGTCTTATTTTCTCTCCTCCTTCCTTCTTCCCCTTCTTCCCTCCTGCCTATCACACCCATTCTCTTACCCCCCCCCCCCCCATTTACTCCATTCTCCTCCCCATTCGATCCCTCCTCCCTTGAATTACCACCACCAAGCTGATTGTTTCCCGAATCCCTTGACTACCTCGTGTTCACTCTCTCTCCCACCCTTCCTCTCTCCCTCCCCTATCCTTCCTCTCTCAATCCTCCCTTTCCCCTCTTCTTCCCCCACCCCTCCTCTCTACTTCCCCCACCCTTCCCCTCTCCCTTACCTCTCGCCCCTTCCCCTCTCCCTTGCCCCCGCCCCTTCCCCTCTCCCTTGCCCCCGCCCCTTCCCCTCTCCCTTGCCCCCCGCCCCTTCCCATCTCCCTCCCCTCCCCTTCCCCTACGACTCATCCCCCAAACACATATGGAAAACACAATGTGAGTATCCAATAGTTCATTATCGAAATCAGCTTCCGCAAGAAATTAAGAAAACAAAAATCAGTTCCATTTTAAAAAAGGTCCATTTCCGCATTCAGGACTGTCACTGACTTCTAAAACCTGCGGCACGTGTAACAGAGGATACATCATACATATATGCATTGACATTATATTTACATCAGTATGTTTCTATTTATCTATCTATCTATCTATTTATGCACATGTACATGTGTGTGTGTGTGTGTGTGTGTGTGTGTGTGTGTGTGTGTGTGTGTGTGTGTGTGTGTGTGTGTGTGTGTGTGTGTGTGTGTGTGTGTGTGTGTGTGTGTGTGTGTGTGTGTGTGTGTGTGTGTGTGTGTGTGTGTGTGAGTGAGTGATGAGAGAGAGAGTGAGTGAGTGAGAGAGTGAGTGAGTGAGAAGAGAGAGAGAGAGAGAGAGAGAGAGAGAAGAGAGAGAGAGAGAGAGAGAGAGAGAGAGAGAGGGAGGGAGCGGGATGAGAGCTTGAGAAAAAGCTAAAGTATGACAAAGACCAGAGCAATATTAGCAAGAAAAAAACTGAAAGTGTATTTCAAAAGGATTATATAAACAATTTTTTTCTATTTTTCTTTTTTTGACTTCGTTCTTGCCTCATTCTTAATGATTTTACTTTCAATGGGATCATCACCATCTTCACAAATTTTATGCATATAACTCTCTCACTCTCTCTCTCTCTCACTCTATTTCTCTCTCACATACTCTCTTTCTCTCTCAAACACTCTCTTTCTCTCTCACACACTCTCTTTCTCTCTCACACACTCTCTCTTTCGCTCTCAGACACACACTCTCATACTTTCTCTCTCACTCTCTCTCTCTCTCTCTCTCTCTCTCTCTCTCTCTCCTCTCTCTCTCCTACATCCTCTTCTCCTTTCTGCTCTTCTGACTTCTTTCTCTCTCCGTCTCTTTGTTCCTCATATTCCAACCCATTCCTCACTCTACCTATTTTGTCTCTCTTTTTCCATTTTTATTAACTTTTCCGCTTCTAATTCTTTTTCTCTCCCTCACTCACAATAATCTTTTTGTCTTTCTCTTGTGTCCCTCCTTTTTTCCTATTACTTTCTTTTTTTTTTTTTCTAATTGTCCCCTCGCCTCTTCTTTCTGTCTCTTCCTCCTTTTCTCTTCTCTTTTCTTCTCCCTTCTGCCCCTTTTCCTTTTCATCGTTTCCTCTTTCCCCTCCTCTTCTCCTTCTCTTCTCTTCTCTCTTTTTCCCTATTCTCCCTCTTCCCTTCTCTCCTCTCCCCCCCTTCCTTTTCTCTCCTTTCCTTTCCTATCCTTTCCTCTCCCCTCCCCTCTTTCCTCTCTCACTTGCCTCCTCCTCTTCTCCTTAACCCTCACCAGGTCTTTAAACTCCTACAATACTCTCGCCTTCTGATCTCCTCCCCTCTGTTCCCCTTCTCTCTTCGTTCTCTTTTTCCTCTCTTCCCACTCTCCTTTTCCATTCTTTATTCTCTGTTTCCCTCTCCTTCCGCTGCCCATTGCAAAACTCCGAAGCACCCTCGTGAAGTCCAGCTTTAAGATGCAAAGAATGGAAGCGTTAGGATGCTGCGTGGCTCCCTCTCTCCCTTTTTCCCCCTCACCCTTGATCTTCCTGAGATATATCTCCCTTTTCTCCCCTCACCCTCATTACTCTGGGCTATATCTACCTTTTTCCTCATTCTCCTCCTCTCTCTCTCCTTATCATCTCTTTCTCGCTCTCTTTCTCTCTCCTTCACATCACGCTGGGATATGTCTCTCACTTCCTCTTCTCCACCCTTTCACTCCCTTCCTTCTCTTCCCAGGGTATTCTCCCTTCATCCTCTCCCC
>NC_051393.1:50490684-50503184 GCF_015228065.2 Penaeus monodon | reverse complement strand
ACAACAACAAAACCACTTGGAATACTGACAGTGTACTGGGCTCAACATTACTCCGTATTTGCCACTCTCTCCTCTCCTCTCTCCTCTACCCTACTCCTCTCTCCCTACATCCCCTTCTCCAACCCCACCTCCACCGCCCCCCCTTTCTCCACCCACATCCTCCTTCCCCCGCCCTCATCCTTATCAGTCCCTCCTCTAACCTCCACCTATCCCTGCGCCCATACCCCTCTCCTCCATCCTCACCCTCCTCTTGCCTCTGTCCTTATCCCCACCCCCCTCTTCCTCCGCCCACCACCACCCACCCTAGCCTCCTTCACTCTCACTACTCTATCCCTCCTCCCCCCTCCTCCAACCTCCCTCTCTTCCTATCCCGTCTCCAACCCATCCTCTCCCTCCTTCCCCCCACCCCCAACAGTAGCAGAGAAAGGGGTTGATGCTCCTTACCAGAGCGTGGGAATCCTAGACCGTTGGCATTAGCATAAAAATCTCAGGAAACCAACTGTCCGTCCTTCCGAGTTCCTTAGCTACTCCTGCCTCCTCCCCCTCCCCCCCTCTCCCTCCCACTCCTCAGTCTTCGTCCCCGTCCCCCTCCTCATCCTTCCCCCTCCTTCTCCTCTCCCCCCCTCTTCCTACCTCTCCTCCCCCCCCCCTCCTTCTCTTATCTACCTCTCCTCTTCCTCCCCCTCCCCCTCCCACTCCGCCTTCGTCCCCGCCCCTCTTCTTCTTCTTCTTCTTCTTCTTCTTCCTCCTCAGCCCCCCCCTTTATCGTCTCCCCCCCAACACCCCAACACACCCTCATCCTCCCTCACTTCTCGTTTCATCCTTCTCCTTCCCTTCCTCAGTTCATCCCACTACGCCTCCCTCCTTCCCTCCCTTCCTCCCTTCTTCAGTTCATCCCTCCCTCCGACCTTCCTTCGTCCCTTTCTCCCCCTCCCTCCTTCTCTCCCCCTCCCTTCCTTCCTTTCTTCCTTCCTCCCTCTCTTCTTTCCTTCCTTTCTTCCTTCCTTCCTTTCTTTCTTCCTTCCTCCCTTCCTTCCTCCCTTCCTTGTTCCTCCTCCACGGTCTTGACACCATTTTGTCGAAATGGAAGAAGAGAATAGGGGAGAGGAAGGGGTGGAGAGGAGAAGAGAAGAGAGGAGAGCAGAGGGGAGGAGTGGAGAGGGGTGGGGAGGAGAGGGAAGGAGGAAAAGGGGAGGAGAGGGAAGGAGGAAAATGGGAGGAGAGCGGAGGAGGAGGGAAGGAGATGAAGGGAGGTGAGAGAAGGAGAGTGAGGGAGAGGAGGGGTGGAGGGAAGGAAGGAGACCAAGTAGCCTATGAGTGAGAAGAGGGAGGGTGCGGGATGCATATAAGCAGATCTTTTTCTTTGCAAAGTAACCAAACACCACCAAAATAACAAGAGATGAACAAAAAACAATAAAAAAACAATAAAAAAACACCTCCCCCCCCAATAGGCACCAATCACGAATCACCAACACCAAACAACCCTTATCACCAACAATAAACAAACGAAACACCACCACCACCAAAAAGAAAAAAAAGGCTTAAAAGGAGCAGCAGCAGCAACGCACCGAGACTAAATAGAGCAAAGGGTCGAGATTATCAAATGACAAAACGGCGCCCATGCGAGAACGCGAGAACCAACTGGTAAGTGCGTGGGCGTCCTCGGAGGGGAGCGGAGATAATGGTGAGAAAATGAGGGGGGAGGGAGGGAGGGAGGGAGGGAGGGAGGGAGGGAGAGAGGGAGAAGAAGAGGCTGAGGTGAGGGAGAAATGAGAGGGGGAGAGGGAGGAGAGAGAGAGAGAGGAGGGAGGGAGGGAAGGAAAGAGGGAGACGAAGAGGCTGAGAAGGAGAGGGAGAAATGAGAGGGGGAGAGGGAGGGAGGGAGGGAGGGAGGGAGAGAGGGACAGGAAAGGGCTGGGAAGAAGACAGGAGAGATGCAGAGGGGTGGAGGGAAGATGGGAGGCGGAGGGAGGGAGGGAGGGAGGGAGGGAGGGAGGGAGGGAGGAAGGGAGGGAGGGGGAGAGAGAGAGAGAGAGAGAGAGAGAGAGAGAGAGAGAGAGAGAGAGAGAGAGAGAGAGAGAGAGAGAGAGAGAGAGAGAGAGAGAGAGAGAGAGAGAGAGAGAGAGAGAGAAGAAGAAAGAAAAAAAAACAAGAAAATGAGAATCCTAACAGATGACAATATGACCGCAAACAAAAGAACACTAGAAAAAAAATCCAAAAAAAGAAAATAAAAGAGAAGCATCAAACGAAAGAAACTATAAAAAAAAAAAAAAAAGAGAAAAAAAATATCCCGCCAGATGCCACATAACACACCGACACATCACCACCAACGTCGCTACAAACCATCTTGCAACGTAACGCAAATCATCTGCACTTGAAATAAACGAACAAACACGCAGACACGAAACATAGAAAACAAACAAACAAACAACAACAAATACAAGATGAGAACACCATACAAATAAAACGAAACCTTAACAATTATAACAAATAAAATACCAAAAAATATAGAAAACGAGAGAAATGCAAAGAAAACGAGCGCTCTCGTCTGATAAGAATTTGACGTGAATTAACATCAATTACGTTCTCTTGAGGCGCTCGCGTGACTCATCCGGAGAGGGGAAGAGGCAAGGATGAGGAGAAAAAGAGATGAGGGGAAAAATATGAGAAGAAGGCGGGGAAAAATGGAATAAAACGGGACACGAGGAGGAAAGGAGGAGAAGTGGGAGGAGAAAGGAAAGAGTTTCTATAATACTAATAAACAAAAAAGAAAAAAAAAGACAATAAATAACCAAACAAAACAAAACAATGAAAGGAAAATGGAAAAGAAGAGGAAGAAGAGAGGGCGAAACGAGAGATACCGCCATGGGATGGAAAAGGGAAAAGAAGAGAGAGAGAAAAAAAGACGAAACAAAAAAAAAAAAAAGCAGAGGAAAAAGAAAGGACGAGACGGGAGATATGGACGTGGGGGAGATGTGGCGGAGATGGGGGGGGGGGGATGGAGGGGACGATTGGATAGGCGGAAGTAAACACGCGAGTCTACGAAGGTCGACGCTCGACAACGTGAAGCGCGAGTTACGGGAATCTGTGTGGCAGAGGGAGGGGGAGGGAGGAAGGGGAGATAGAGGGAAGGCGGGTTGGGGAAGAGGGAGGAAGACGAAGAGGGAGAGGAGAGAGGAAGGGGGGGAGAGGGAGGGAGGGAGGGAGGGGGGAGAGGGAGGGAGGGAGGGAGGGAGGGAAGGAGAGGGAGAGGGAGAGAAATAGAATGAAGGGGATGAGGTAGAAGAGAATGATGATGATGATGATGGAAAGACATAAAGGAACCTGAGGGATAAAGGCTGAAAAGTAGGGGAAAGAGGAGAGAAGTAGAAAGAAACAGAATGAAAAGGAAGAGAAGAGGAGGGAAGGAAGAAGACAGGAGCTGGAGGCAAAGTAAAACAATGACGATGTGCAAAGAGAACTCGGCTTTGCTTCCCCCTTCCCCTTCCCCTTCAACCCTCCCCCATCCCTCCCTCCCTCCCTCTCCCTCTCCCTCTCCCTCTCCCCCCCTCCCTCTCTCTCTCTCTCCCCTCCCTCCCCCATCCCTCTCCCTCTCTCCCCCCTCCCTCCCTCTCTCCCTCCCTCTCTCTCTTCCTCTCCCCCTCCCTCGCTTCGTAACTTCACCCCTAAAGAAACACTTGTTGCTAACCTCACTCGCGTTCACTATCTAAAGGCAGAGATAAGATGAAGGAAAGAGAACGTACGTACGTGTGTGTGTGTGTGTGTGTGTGTGTGTGTGTGTGTGTGTGTGTGTGTGTGTGTGTGTGTGTGTGTGTGTGTGTGTGTGAGAGAGAGAGAGAGAGAGAGAGAGAGAGAGAGAGAGAGAGAGAGAGAGAGAGAGAGAGAGAGAGAGAGAGAGAGAGAGAGAGAGAGAGAGAGAGAGAGAGAGAGAGAGAGAGGAGGGAGAGAGAGGGAGAGAGAGGGAGAGAGAGGGAGTTTGTGGACGCGTGTGTACGTGTATGCGGACATAAGCATGTGTATACATATTCCCTGCCATTAACGCACGCAAGCAGCGCATTAGATTAATCACAGGACAGACCTCGGCCTCAGACCCAAGACGTACCCTGGCGGTTGCTAGTCAGCTGACACAGACGAGCCTTAGCCCCACGGAGGGAGGGAGGGAAGGAGGGAGGGAGGGAGGGAGGGAGGGAGGGAGGGAGGGAGGGAGGGAGGGAGGGAGGGAGGGAGGGAGGGAGGGAGGGAGGGAGGGAGGGAGGGAGGGAGGAAGGAAGGAAGGAATGGGGAAGGAAGGGGGGAGGAGGGAAGGAGGAAAAGAGGGAGATGGAGAAAGAAAGAGAAATATCACGAGGGCGAAGGGAGAGGAAACATACAAAAGGAAAACAAGGAACAAAAGAAAGGGGAAAGGAGGCGGCGAAGGAGGCGACGAGAGCGGAGCAGACGAAGGAGTCCGAGCGAGCGCCGGCGGGGTGCGGAGGGCGACACGCTGAAGGGACCCGAGTGGCGCGGAAGGATACATGCATCAGCTTGGATAAACATCCTCAAGGGCCGTGTCAGCTACCACCTCGGCTATCCTACCCTTTCGCCTCTCCTCCCTCCCTTCCTCTCTTCCACCTTCCCTGCGTCTCCTTCAATACCCACCTCCTGCCTCTAAGCCCAAGTCCCCACCTCATTTCACCCTCGCGTCTTCCTCTCCACCTCTTCCCCAATTCCACCGGCCTTCTTGTTCACACTATTTTCCCCTTTCTGCATTCCTCCCCCCCCCTCTTCTCTAATTCCACCTACCCTCCCCTCTCACTTCCTTCCCCTTCCTTCCCTCACCCACTCCTCCCTATCTACCATTTCCCTTTCCTTTCCTTCACCCACTCCTCCCTATCTACCATTTTGCCTTCATTCCCTTCACATTCACTTCTATCTAACATTTCCATTTCCTTTCCTTCACCTATTTCTCCTATCTACCATTTCCCCTTCCTTCCTTCACCTTCACTCATCCTTATCTACCATTTCCCCTTCCTCTCCTTCACCTTCACTTATCCTATCTCCCACTTCCCCTGCCTCCCCTCACCCACTTCTATCAACCATTTACCTTTCCTGCCTTCACCCTCTTATCCTATCTACCCAACCCCAAATCCCAAATCCCATCGCCAACCGCTTCCCCGAAATCCCCACGCCCAATGCTCCATTCCCCATGCATCTCCACCAATACCACGGTTCGCATCTTTTCAACTTCCAAGAACACGATTAGAACGGAAAAAACGGAAAGAGAAAAAAAAGAGCTAAGGAGAATGCGAGAGAGAGAGAGAGAGAGAGAGAGAGAGAGAGAGAGAGAGAGAGAGAGAGAGAGAGAGAGAGAGAGAGAGAGAGAGAAAAAAAAAAAAAAAAAAAAAAAAAAAACTGTGATAACTCAGAGACTCCGACCAAATGCGAAAGAGGCAATAAAGATCGCCGAGAATGAAGGAAGAGGATGCCATTCCAGCCAGCACTCCTACCCCCCTTCCCCCCCCCCCCGCCCAAGATGCCGGCACAGAAGCTCCACCAAAGAGGGCGAAAGACGAGCGATCTCACGCATCTCAAAAAAGACCCTTGGCGTCTCCTTATCACAAGCGATCACTAATGATAATAGAACTAAATGGCGTAAAAGTAAATGATTATAAAAATACATAAATAATTACAATAACAATAATGATAATTACAATAATAATAATAATAATAATAATAATAATAATAATAAATAATAATAATAATAATAAACAGATAATGGTGATAACATTGATGATGATGATGATGATGTAGTAATAATAACAATAATAATACGTAAATAACAATAATTACAAAAAAAATAATTACAAAAACAAGTAAAAGTCAACACATAAAATAAAGTAACAGCCCAAAACGGCACAAAAAAGACCACGAGTAGGTTAATGAAGAACATTGCACAGGACCACGCGCGATGCATACGTTGTTGTGATGTTGCATCTACATCATCATCTACATCAAGCGCATCTGTATGGCTGCCAGTCTAAGTACGCTTATCTCTATATGTATCCATTTAAACCTTTATCTATTAACGGTCTATCTCCTGAGTCTGAATAATAATGTTCTGGAATTGGAGAGAGAGAGAGAGAGAGAGAGAGAGAGAGAGAGAGAGAGAGAGAGAGAGAGAGAGAGAGAGAGAGAGAGAGAGAGAGAGAGAGAGAGAGAGAGAGAGAGAGAGAGAGAGAGAGCGAGAGAGAGAGCGAGCGCCGTGTGTGTGTGTGTGTGTGTGTGTGTGTGTGTGTGTGTGTGTGTGTGTGTGTGTGTGTGAGAGAGAGAGAGAGAGAGAGAGAGAGAGAGAGAGAGAGAGAGAGAGAGAGAGAGAGAGAGAGAGTGAAAAGAGAGACTGAGAGTGAGAGTGAGAGTGTGAGTGCGTGTGCGCGTGTGCTTGCTCGCACAGTCTGTATCAAAACATGTCCATTTCATTTACCTTGCCCGTGCCAAAAATCAGGTGACAATGACGGACGAAAAACTCTTCACAATACCTGTAAAAGACAAAGAAATATTTTAACTTTGGATTCAAAACAATATATAACAAATTAAAATTCTCAAAAAAAAAAAAAAAAAAAAAAACTTACATCTGCGAAAGGTCAGACCGTGCGTGCGTACATACGTGCTAGATCATGAGCCTTTAAATCAAACATAATTCACTCCATCGTTTCCACAACCACAAAACAAACAAAAAAACTAATAAAACCACCACCAACAATTAAAAACAATACGAAAAACACATGAACTTTCCACCATAAAATGACCTTACAAAATCACAAACGACAGCAAAGAATCGTCAGCCATGTTTTCATTACGCCATGCAATTATTTTCATTAAAAGCACGTGCAGCGTCATGGCACCGTCAAAAAAAGGTCTCCGCCAACTCATGCTTCAAAAAAAAAAATCGTGTAACACTTTCCACGCTCTTTCCTCCCTCTTCCAAATGAAGAGAACTAAGATGATAACTTTAATTGTGTAATCAGATAATCATAATCCGAAAAACCACAGTAACATTAATAGCATTAACAACAACAACAACAAAATATTGCCAAAAAAAGAGAGAAAACCATCAATATTATTACGACGACGAACGAAACTTCAAAAACGATAAATGAAAAAACAAAACAAAACAAAAATTAAATAAAACTTCATACACACATTGCACCAAACATGCGCCCAATCTCGACATAGAATTCAAGCATCATACTCCAGCAAGATTAATCATAAAGGCGATTGCATCACCTTCATTACGAGTCAGTGGAAAAAAAAGACAAAGAATGAAGTTGTTCTTAATGAAACGGAAACGAAAAAAGAAGTGAAATAGAAACCAATCGAGAGGAAAAAAGAAAATTAACAAAAACAAACAAACAAAAAAGAGAGAGCAGAAATGGAACTACAAGAAAGGAATGGCAAGTGAGAGAAAAGAAAAGAAAATAATAGAAAAAAAAGAAAAAAAATGGAAAGAAAAGAAAAAAAAATCGCCCTATCACGGGGGCTTCTCGGCCGACTAGGCTTACTAAGAAGAAACACACACGTGATTCATTCCTTTTTTTCCCTTTCTCCCCCCCCCCCATTCACCTACCACCCTCCCCTCCAATTTTAAATCATAACTACGCCCATCCCTCCCCTTACCCCATCCCCATCCCCTCCCAATTTCTTCAATTTGCAAATAAAAAAAGAAAAACCTATGTTTGGCACTTTGCAATGATGTGGCACTTTTCCTGTAACTACAAGGGAAAGTACTGAAACGGGAAGGGAAAGAGGAGGCAGAGAAATGGAAGGAAGAGGAGGAGGAAGAGAAAAGGAAGGGGGAAGAGGAGGAAACGAAATGATGGAGGGAAAAGAGGAAAATAAGGAGGAGGAAGGGGGAGATGAAGGGGAGGGGGAAGACGCAAACACAAGGAAAGCTGGAGGAGGAGAAGCAGGAAGAGGAAGAGGAGGAGCAGGAGGAAGAGGGCGGAGGAGGAGCAAGAAGAGGAGAAGGAGGAGAAGAAGAAAGAAAAGGAAGAGGAGGTGGAGAAGAAGGAAAAAAAAATAGAGAGGAGAAAAAAAAGAAAAGGAGGATAAGAAAGAAGAGGAAGAAAAGGAGAAGCAGGGGGAAGAAAAAAATTAACAAAAAATAATTGAACCAACATTCTGCTAACAGCGAACGCAAAAGATTTCCCTCGTGCAAATCCTAGAAAAAATACATATTTCTGTTTTTACCAAACTAATTTCAGAGCACTCGCAAAAATCACTAAAACTCAAGGCTCAGTTCACAACAATCGAGACCAAATATTGAAATAAAAGCCTGAGGCATATAAAAAATTCATACTACATAAAAATATAAATATAAATATAGTATAGACAGATAGGTGAGTGGAGAGAGAGAGAGAGAGAGAGAGAGAGAGAGAGAGAGAGAGAGAGAGAGAGAAGGGGCGAGGGAAAAGGAGGGAAAGGGAGAGAGGAAAAGAGAGGAGAGGAGAGGGAGGGGGAAGGAGGGGGAGGGAGGGAGGGAGGGAGGGAGGGAGGGAGGGAGGGAGGGAGGGAGGGAGGGAGGGAGAGAGAGAGAGAGAGAGAGAGAAGGGAGAGAGAGAGGGAGAGAGGAAAGGAGGAAGGAGGCAGGGAGGGAGACATCAATGAGAGTGAGGGAGGCAGGGAGAACGAGAGGTAGGGTGGGGGGGAAGGAGGAGGAATGGAGAGAGAGAGAAAAAAAAAAAGGCAGACCGAACAGACTGGTGCTATGCAGATAGAGAGATAACCAGCTATATATCAGTATGCATCAAATATCTTGATCTCTCCATTCATAATACGAATAGATATGTTCGTCCGAAAAATGAATAAACAACCCGCCAAACATATAAACGAATGGAAAGCAAATACAAACGAGCTAAAAGGGGCCAAGCAATCTTTACATAGCCTGTCAAATATATCCCTCCTGTATTAACAAAAAACATAAAATCTGACAAGAGTATTTAAGAATGAAATATATGGGATGCGTGGAATATATTCAATTTGAAAAAACTGCAGATAAATCCTGTTAACACACGCATGGAGACAGACACACACACGCTCACATTTACACTCACACACACAAGCAATTTCAATCTCTCTCTCTCTCTCTCTCTCTCTCTCTCTCTCTCTCTCTCTCTCTCTCTCTCTCTCTCTCTCTCTTTCTCTCTCTCTCTCTCAGCACACACAAAACACACACACACACACACACACACACACACACACACACACACACACACACACACACACACACACACACACACACACACACACACACACACACACACACACACACACACAGGTGTAGAGATGTATAAATGGATAAAATTACTACTATTACTATTTCCTGTATTATAAGCATTGTTGCTGTTACTGCTATCAGTATTACAGAATGACAATTGTAAAAATAAGAACAATAATACCAACAATTACTATATCTATAACCAACATCATTATAATTATTATTAGTAGTAGTATCATGATAATCATAATAGTAATAGTATTAATAACAGCAAAAATCATTAATATTATTATCATCACAGTTAATATCATTAGCATTATTATCATTTCCAATATACTACTACTAAAATAATTATAATTATCATTATAATTTTCATCATCATCATTATTATTATCGTAATCACAAAATTAACCGTAAAAGACAACAACAATAATAATAAAACTAATAGTAATTATAATAATAATAATAATAATAATAATATTAATAATAACAACAATAGTAATAATAACAACAATAAAAAATATTACTACTAATAAAATAAAATACCAATAACAACAAGAACAACAACAATAATAATAATGTTAATAATGATGATGACTATGAAAATGATAATAATGATAATGATAAGGGTAACAACAACAATAATAAAAGTGCAACTATGACATCACCAACAGCAATAACAATAGCAAGAATTGAAGATAACAAAGGAGTGAGGAGAACCCCCCCCTCGAAGACTACCTTAGAGGGGGGGGGGTAGAAAGGATAATTGCTACCCCCCCCCGTCCTTCCCCTACGATTACACTAATTTCTCTACCTACACCCTGTCCCATACCCCTCTCCCCCGCCCCCTCCACATTTCCCACACAAACATTATCCACGCCCCACACACACCCCTCCCTTTTCCCCTCCCACACAAACATACCCTCGCCCCATACCCCTCTTCCCTTCCCCCGCATTCCCTACACCTCTACCCCTCCCACACAAACATACCCATACCCCTCCCCCTCCCCTTCCCACACAAACATACCCATACCCCTCCCCCTCCCCTTCCCAGACAAACATACCCACGCCCCATCCCCTCCTCAAAACCCCCCTCCCCTCCCATCCCCACACACCCAAACCCCTTCCTTCCCCCCTCCCCTCCCATCCCCACACACCAAACTCCCCTTCCCTTCCCCTCGCTTCTTCCATCACCCCCCCAAACCCCCGCGCTATGCACCAAGGGGGGTAATGGGGGAGAGGCTCGTTGATTGAAATTCCACTCGCTGACCAGTCAATCAAGCCGCATTATTGGGCAACAGCAGCAGCACAAAGGACTCGTCAAACGGCGCTGCACCGGCCCAGGAACGCCGCGCCCGTTTAGCTTCTTCGCAACGGCGGAACCAAAATTGGCCATCGCGCGTTCCGCTTTGCCGTTTTCCCTCTGCATCTATCTTGCTGAGGCATCTCCGTTCTCCTCTATCCGCTTCCTCTTTCCTCACTTGCCTGTCTTTTCTATCCACTCTATCCACGACCATCTATCCTCCTTTATTATCTATTCCCTACTTAGACAAATGAAAACACGAAATTCCATTTCCGTTCTCTTGCAACCTCACCCACTAAAAAAAAAAATTAATACAATATAGACAATATATCGCAGAAAGGTGAATAGCAGCAATAACAACAACAGTAACAATAACAATGATAATAATAATAACAATAATAATTTTAAAGAATAATAACACAGTAGACCAGCAAAACCAAACAGGAAACAGGACCCAGGGATACTTCTCCACCAGCTGAGCCTTCCCCTTGCACCATGGGGGGTAAGGGGGTGAGGGGGGGAGGGAGGCCTCACCTGTCAGCTCCCCCCCCCCCACGGGCCACCCCCACTTCCCGACACTACATCAGTGCCATTGAGACATGGAGTTTATTGCATAGCTCTCCGTACTTGGTGCCTGTGCATGTGTGTCTGTGGCGAGAGGAGCTGGGCAGAAGAGATGTTTGTGTGTGTGTGTGTGTGTGTGTGTGTGTGTGTGTGTGTGTGTGTGTGTGTGTGTGTGTGTGTGTGTGTGTGTGTGTGTGTGTGTGTGTGTGTGTGTGTGTGTGTGTGTGTGTGTGTGTGTGTTTGTTTTGTGTGTGTGTTTTGTGTGTGTGTGTGTGTGTGTTTTGTGTGTGCTGAGAGAGAGAGAGCGAGAGAAAGGACGGAGCATCAGTGGGGGAAGGAGAGAAAAGTCGAGGGAATAAAGAGGGAGAGAGGAGACAGGAACGGGGGAGAAAGAAACGGAGGAATAAGTGGGGGAGTTTTGACAGGAACGGGGGAGTAAGAGGAGGGGGAGAAAGGGGAGAGGGAGATGCAAGGATGCGGGGCAAGGCTGGAGAAAAGCAGTGAACCGCAAGACGCGCCGTTTACTTTCTCTTTCCTCTATTTTCAATTTCCTTGCCATTTTCTCTTCATTACTAATCATCTACGAAATAATATTTTCTCGTTATTCTTATTTTTTTTCTCATTCATATTTTTTTATGTTTAGTCTTCCAAATTCGTTATTTTTCTGTGTTCTTTATCAAAATATAACTTTGATTATCCATAGATATGGATAAATTTACACACACACACACACACAAAAAAATAAATAACAAATATAATAAAACGAAAACAATAAAACAAATAAAATAAAAAAAGGTAAAAATCCATAAATAACAAATAAAAATTATAAAAAATAGTAAATCGCAATAAAAAAAAGTAACAAATCAAGCACGAAGAAATATCAAAATGAAATAATCTGAAAAAAAAAACATATCGATAAAAAAATCACACCAAGCAAAAACAAATATTAATAAAAAAAAGATAAAACAAAATAAAAGCCAAAGCTATATCGATGATCATGAATGAACAACATAAAACAAGTACACACAGAACAAAAGACAACAAACCGATCTTTATTTGAACAAATAAAATAACTATGCACTCTATAAACAAATCAATAACATAAAAACCAAAACAGCCATTACGTAAAAAGCAAAATTACTGTGCGTTCTCTCACGGCCCTATTGACAAAAATAATAACAAACACACGAGTGCAACGTGCAACGCTTGCAATGCCCAGAGGCGTTGTTCCATGCAATCCTAGCGTGCATGACCAACAAACTGTTAGGAAGGGGGGGGGGGGCTGAAGAGGGGAAGGGAGGGGGATGGAAGGGTATAGAGGAGGAGAGGGAAGAGAGGGGAGAAGGGGAGGGGAGGGTGTACATGGGGGAGAGGGAGAGG
>NC_051393.1:50463184-50480684 GCF_015228065.2 Penaeus monodon | reverse complement strand
GAGCGCCCATTGCGGATTCACCAAGCTCAACGTTTATTTCAGTGACGTGATAAGCACGGGCCCCAAATCGAGCCTCTGATATCGTATCTTATCGTGCAATATCGCGCTCGTAAACATCAAAGACATTTCGGTTTTGGATATCTTAGTGTCATTATTATTCACACGCGCAAACACACACACACACACACACACACACACACACACACACACACATATATTTATCTCCGCATTAATTAAGTTTACAAATACTTATCTTTTCTTTCACTTTTTCTCTTTCTTCGCCCCAAGTCTAAATACCCAAAAGGAGAAAGAATGGAAGAAGAGTACGGCGAGGGAAAGGGAAAGGAGAAAGATGATGATGATGGTGATGGCAACTGAAAGAAATTGCAAATCATCATTCTCGAACTAAAATAATAGCAGTAACAACAATATTGATGATGATGAATAACAAAAAACAACAACAACAGTAATAATAATAAGGATACTAACAATAATAAATAAAAATAAGATTAATATGAAAAGATTTTTAAAAATAAATAAAAAAGAGACAATGGAAATACGTAAGCAAATCATGAGCAAGCAACAAGAGCAAGATGAGGAGGAAACACAGGAGGAAAAAGAGGAGGAGGAGGAAGAGAGAGATGAAGATGGAGAAGAAGAAGAAGAAGAAGAAGAAGAAGAAAGAAGAAGAAGAAGAAGAAGAAGAAGAAGAAGAAGAAGAAGAAAAAAAGAAGAAAAAGAAACAGAAGAAAAAGAAAAAGAAAAAGAAGAAGAAGAAGAAGAGGAAGAAGAAGAAAGAGGAAGAAAGGAAGAGGAGCATCGAGGGGCCATCCTTGACCCTCTCATCCCACCTGTGTGTATTGATTAGCCGCCCTTGCATTCGGGCGTGCATCAGGTAATAACAATGTGTCAGAGCGGTTCCTCCCCCGCTCCTCCCTCTTCACTCCCGCTCACACCCCGTCCCTCCCTCCCTACTACTCCCCACTCTTCACAGCCCTCCCCTCCCTCCTTTCCTCTTACTCCCCCCTCTTCACTCCTCCTGCTTGCACTCCTTCCCTCCCTCCACCCCCCTTCCTCCTCCTCTCCCTCATTCCCTCTCCCTTCCTCCCTCCTACACCCCCCTTCCTCCTCCTCTCCCTCATTCCCCCTCCTCATCTTCCTACCCCTTGCCCTTTACCTCTTACCTCTTTCTTCCCTGCCCTATCTCTCTTTCTCTCTTCCCTCCTCCCGCTTCCCGATCCTTCCTCCCACTCCCCTCATTCCAACCCCACCCTCCCTTCCCTTCCCTCCTCCCTGCCTTCTCCCTCTCCCTATCTCTCTCTCTCTCACCCTTTTCCTCCCTATCTACGAGGACCACGCGATACACTTAATTCAACAAGGTAATTAGTGCCAGCTGCGATGAAGTGTCACCGGAACAGGTAAATGGTTGAGGAAAGAGGGGAGGGGGGGGGGAGGATATATGGAGGGAGGGAGGAGAAGGAAAGAAAGAAAAAAAGAAGGGAGAGAGAGGGAGGGAGGGATGGAGGGGGGAGGGAGGGATGGAGGGAGGGAGGGATGGAGGGGAGAGGGAGGGAGGGATGGATGGAGGGAGGGAGGGAGAGAGAGAGAGAGAGAGAGAGAGGAGAGAGAGAAGAGGAGAGAGAGAGAGAAGAGACGGGGGAAAAAGGGGAAAAGAGAGAGAGAAGGAGAGAGAGGAAAAGAGGAGGGGAGAGAGAGAGAGAGGGGGGGGGGGGGGGGGGAAAGTCAAAAGGGGCCGGGCAGGAGTTCGAAGAATAAGGGGAAGGGATAGAAGGCAGGAAGAAGAGGCAAAACAGGACTGACAAGACGATGGCAAACAAAACTAACGTAGAAAATGAAAATGAAAAAGAAGAAGAAGAAGAAGACGCCGAAGAAGAAGAAGATGAAGAAGAGGAGAACGAATGGGAGCGAGCGGCGAATGCAGCTTGAAGAAGGAAATTGGATGGGCGACATGAAAGTGAAATTAAGAGAGGAAACTAGCGGTCGAACGAGAACGAAGAGGAGGAAGAGAAGGAGGAGGAGGAGGAGGGGAGGAGGGGAGGGGGAGGGGTGGAGGGGGAGGAGGAGGGAGGGGAGGAGGGGAGGAGGGGGGAGGGGAGGGGGGGGAGGAGGGGGGAGGAGGAGGAGGAGGAGGAGGAAGGGGAAGGAAGGGCGCGAGGAGGAGGGGAGGAGGAGGAGGAGGGGGAGGGGGAGGAGGAGGGGGAGGAGGAGGAAGAAAAAGGAAGAGGACGGGGAGGAGGAGGAGGAGGGGGGAGGAGGAGGAGGGAGGAGGGGGAGGGGGAAAGGGGAGGGGGAGGAAGAAAAGGGAAGGGAGGAGGGAGGAGGGGAGGAGGAGGAGGAGGAAGAGGAGGAGGATGGAGAGGAGGAAGAGGCGGGGGAAGAAGGGGAGGTGGACGGAGAAGAGGAAGAGGCGGGGGAAGAAGGGGAGGAAGAGGAGGAAGACGAGGAAGAGAAGGGGAAGGAAAAGGAAGAGGAAACCGGGAAATGAAAGAAAAAAAGACCTGCAAGCACAGATCGAGATCCCAAGAAGGAACAGCCGACCTTGAGAATTTAAGGGTGTTCAAGAGTGACAATGGCAAGGCATGCGAACGAGGGGCCGGGGCCGGCTCCCAGGGTTTTTGGGGGTTTGAAAAAAAGGGCGAAAGACGGAGGGCGAGAGAGCAAAGGGGGAGAATGGAAGGGAGAGTGAAAGGTGAAAGGTGAGGAAGGGGAAGAAAAGAAAAAAAATTGTTTAAAGGCAGGGTGAGAGTAAAAATAGGGGGAAAGGGGGTTTGAGAGTGAGAGCGGGAGTAAAAAGGGGAAGAGCCCCCAGGTGAAATCGACGGTGAGGGTGAGTGAGAGTGAGAGCAGTGAAAAAAAGGGTGAGGGTGTGAGAGGTGAGGGTGTGAGGGGTGGAGGGTGGAGGGGTGAGGGTGTGGGGGGTGGGGGTGGAGGGGTGAGGATGTGGGGGGGTGGGGGGTGAGGGGGTGGGGGGAGGGTTTGAGGGGTGGGGGTTTTGTGAGGGTGAGGGTTTTGGGGGGTTTGGGGGGTTTTGTGAGGGGGTTGAGGGTTTTTGTAAGGGGTGAGGGGGGTGGGGGGTGGGGGTTTTGTGAGGGGTGAGGGTGTATGAGGTGAGGGTGTGAGGGGTGAGGGTTGGGGGGGTTTTATGAGGGGAGGGTGTATGAGGTGAGGGTTTTTTATGAGGTGGGGGGTTTGTGAGAAAGGGGTTGAAAAACCAAAGGGAATTGTATTTGGCTTTTTAAGGGAAAACCTTGCAATTATTAGAGGAGGGTGTATCTACTCCCCCCCCAGCCCCCTCCCAAGATGCATTCCTTGGCATCCACCCTTCCATCCTTCATTTTAATCATTTTCGCTTCCTGTGACTCATCCTTGAGTCACATTCACACTGACCTCCCGCCCTCTCTCTCTGTCTCTGTCTCTGCTCCTTTCTTCTCTTTTCTTTCTCTTTTCCCTCTCTCTTTCTTCTTCTTTCTCTCCCCTTCTCTCTCTCTCTCCCTCTCTCTCTCTCTCTCTTCTCTCTCTCTCTCTCTCCTCTCTCTCCTCTCTCCTCTCCTTGTATTCGTTTTTTTCCCCCCTCTCCCCTTTAAATTTCCCTTTTTCCTTTTCCGCTACCCAAATTCTCTTCTTCGTGCCCTAAACCCAAGTGCTAATCTTTTCCCTCTTCTCTCCCTCCCTTCCTCTTCCCTCTTCCTCTTCCTTGCCCTCGTTTTTTTTCCAATTTTTTTTAAAGGGTTTAAAGACCATTTTCCCAAGTCCGGCCCCGGGTTTAAAAGGGAACATTTAGGGTTTGAGGGAAGTAAGCAAAAAGCGGTATGATGCCCCAAATTGCTCTGCGAAAATTTTCTGTTTGCTCTCTCTCATCCCCCCCCCCCCCTCTCTCTTTCTCCTCTCCACCCCCCTTTTCCTTCCTTCCCTCTTTTCCTTTCCTTCCTTCCTTTTTCCCTTTTCCTTTCCTTTCCCTTTCCCTTTCCCTTTCCCTTTCTTCCCTCCCTCCTGTTTTGTCAACTATCAAAATCTTTTTTCTGTCTGTCTCTTTCCCCTTTTCTCTTTTTCTTCTGCCCTTTGACTCTGTCCTGCCCTTCCTTTCTTATCTCCCCCCCATCTTCTTTTTCCCTTCTTCCCCTAGTTTTTATCCTTATTATCTTTCTCGGCATTTTAAAGTTTAATCGCCTGTCGTTATGCTTTTTAGCCTTTCTGACACAGTGTCAATTGTGCTGACACGCGTCACATGCGCCTTCTTTTATTTCCATCTCCCTTTCATTTTTTTCTTCACAGTAAAAGCATTTCCATTTCATATGATAAAAAAAAAAACTAACTGATATATATATATTTCATATTTCCTCTTTTTCTTTTCTTTTCTTTATGTACAAATTAGCCGATATATCAACACTTTATTTTCCTCATTCCCCCCGTTTTCGGCGGGCACCATTCAAAAACGCGAATTTTTGGGTTTCGTGTCTCTTTTCCCCCCCATTTTTTCCTTTTTTTTTTTATTTGCATAGGCCTACATCCTTTCAATCCAGTTTTTAACCTCCTTCATGTTTTTTTTTTCGTTGGTATCAAAGCTTATTTCTCGTTACTGCTATTACGAGCGAGAGAGAGAAAGAGAAAGAGAAATAGAAAGAGAGAGAGAGAGAGGGGGGGAGGGAGAGGGAGGGGAGAGGGAGAGGGGAAAAGAGAGAGAGGGGGGAGGGGGGAGAGGGGGGAGGGAGAGGGGAGAGGGGAGGGGAAAAGGGGGAGGAAAAGATGAGGGGGAGATGGGGAGGGAGAGAAGGGGGAAAGGGAGAGAGAGAAAGGAGAGAGAGAGAGAGAGAGAGGAGAGAGAGGGGAGAAAAGGGGAGAGAGAGAGGGGAGGAAAAGAGAAGAGAGAGAGAAGGGGTGAGAGAGGGGAGAGAGAGGGGGAAAAGAGGAGAGGGGAGAGAGGGGAAGGGGGGGGGGAGAAAAATAAATAAAACTATATTCCCCTATTCTAACCAAGCCTAAAAGACGGTGGTGATGAAAGCTGAAAACAAAAGAAAAGAGGAAAGGGTGAACCGAGAATAAAAGACGGATGGAAAACCCAAAAACACCCAGGGAAAAAAAGACAGAAGAGAGGGAAGGCATCCCACTCACCCCGACCTTGAGTAATCTTGAAATGCCAATCACGCCCTGCTAATCTTCCTCCTCCCCCTCCTCCTCTTCTTCTTCTTCTTCCTCATCCTTTTCTGCTTCTATCTCTTCTTCTTCTTTTTCTTCCTTTTCTTCTTCTTCCTGCTCTTCTTCTTCTTCCTGCTCTTCTTCTTCTTCTTCTTCTTTTTCTTTTTCTTCTTCTTTCTTTTCTTTTTCTTCTTCTTCTTCCTGCTCTTCTTCTTCTTCTTTTTTTTTCTTCTTTTCTTTTTTTCTTCTTCTTCTTTTTTTTCCCGCTCTTCTTCTTTTTTTCTTTTCCTTTTTTTTCCCCCTTTTCCTTTTTTTCTTCTTCCCCCTTTCTTTCCCCCCCCTCCCCTTCCTTTTTTTTCTTCTTTTCCCCCCTCTTCTCCTCCCCCTTTTATTTCTTTTAAAAGGGGGCTTAAAAAAAGGGTTTTGTGAAGCAGCGGGAGGGGGAAGGAGGGGGGTGGGGGGTGGGGTTTGCGGGGCCACGGTTACTTTTATTGGGGCTCATTTTCCCGTTGGAAAAAAAAACCCCCCGGAAAACACTGCTTGGGGGTCATTTCTTGTCGGCCGTCTGTTGTCTGTCCGTTTTCGCTTGCCCCCTTTCTTTTTTCTCTAATTTGGGCACTCTTAAAACCCCCCCCCCCTCTTTTCTCTCGTTTTCTCTTTTCTCTCCCCTTTTCCCCCCTTTTTTTCTTCTCCTCTCTCTCTCTCTCTCTCTCTCTTCTCTCCTCTCTCTTCTCTCTCCTCTCCCCTCCTCTCTCTTTCTTTTTCTCTCTCTCTCTCTCTCTCTCTCTCTCTCTCTCTCTTTCTTCTTTTCTCTCTCTCTCTTTCCAATTCCAAGTTGCAAAGGAATTTCCAACCATACAATATAAAATAATATAAATATTTCATCGATTGAAAATTCGCTCGTAATTCATTATTATTATTTTTTTATTCATTCACTGTTTGTCTTCTTCTCTTTCTATTTATCTATCTTCCCTAATCTCTCGCCATCTCTTATTCATACACAATCCATCTATCTATCTATCTACCTATCCATCTATCTCACTTCCTCGAATCCCCACCCCACTTCCTCTCTCTCTCTCTCCCTCTCTCTCTCTCCCTCTCTCTCTCTCCCTCTCCCTCTCCCTCTCCCTCTCCCTCTCTCCCTCTCCCTCTCCCTCTCCCTCTCCCTCTCCCTCCTCCTCTCTCTCATTCCCCCTCCCCCCTCTCCCTCCCTCCCAATCCCAAACATCTCGTCCTACCCCCTACCCCCCTACCCCAATAATAATAATAATAATAATAATAATAATAATAATAATCTAAAACTCTAAATCCACTGTTAATACCCGGCCCATTACGCCACTCTCGATGAATCCCTTGCAACAATGCATCATTTGGATGGTTGCATGCCCTGCCGTCCCTTTCCCCCAGACCAAAAATATCAATGTGAAAAATATCAGCATCAGTGTATAGTTTTGATTTTTAAAAAATGATAATAATAATAATAATAATAATAATAATAATAATAATAATAATAATAACAACAATTCTTTTTGTCCGTCCCGAAACATGAACAAATATATTTATGCAGTGCGTGTGCGTGCGTGCATGTGTGCGTGCATGCGCGCGCGCGCGCGCGCGCGCGTGTGTGTGTGTGTGTGTGTGTGTGTGTGTGTGTGTGTGTGTGTGTGTGTGTGTGTGTGTGTGTGTGTGTGTGTGTGTGTGTGTGTGTGCGCGTGCGTGCGTGCGTGCGTGCGTGCGTGCGTGCGTGCGTGCGTGCGTGTGTGTGTGTGTGTGTGTGTGAGTGAAAGTGAGAGTGAGAGTGAGTGTGAGAGTCAGAATGAGCGTGAGTATGAGTGTGTGTGGAGATTTGTGCATCTGTCTGTGTGAATGTCTGTCTGTCTCAGTGTGCGTGTAAAGTTTTACAGCCCCAAACGACACCGGCGTTCCTGTTTCTCCTTCTTTTACGATTTCCTATGCTTACCTGTGGGAATTTCGGCTTCCCTTGGCCTATCGGCGCGCCTTCCGCTTCCCTCCACTCACTCACTCACTCGCAAGGTCGCAAACTCACTCACTCCTTTTCTCGCCACTCACTCCCTCACACGTCTCATGAATCCGTGGCAAGCATTCTCAATATTGATTGTTCTTTACATATCAACATTTCTCTATATATCTCTTTATGCCTCTATGTCTATATTTCTGTCAATGTATCTATCAATTCGTTAATCAATCTATCTACCATATAAATAGACACAAACAGACACACACACACACACACACACACACACACACACACACACACACACACACACACATACACACACACACACACACACACACACACACACACACACACACACACACACACACACACACACACACACATATATATATATATATATATATATATATATATATATATATATATATATATATATATATATATACATATACATAAATAAATAAACGTACACTTACTGGCGGCGCCCCCTCCTCCCCCGTCCTTCCACGCTCCGCCGCGCCACTCGCCAAAGAGCTTACCTGCGAACAGAGATAAATTGGTAATTAGAAAATTAATTACGTACCCATTAGTAAAATAAGTGTTGTCATTTTTCCTTGGTGTAAAGAGTATGCTTATAGGCTAATTTGTGTGTGTAGTTTTGTGTGTGTCTGTGTGAGTGTGTGTGTGTGTGTTTGTGTGTGTGCGCGCGTGTGCGTGTGGGTGCATGTTTGTATTGTGTGCGCGCGCGCACCCTTGCGTGCCAGTGAGCTTATTATACATGGCCTATCGTAACTGGAGCCATTAACAATCAAGGAAAATATAATTCATAGCTTTATATTCCCAGAAACAACAGACTGATGAGAATTGCAGGCCATCGCATGTTAACCCGACGTCATAAAATATCTATTATCCCTGACTTATTATAATGCAAGGGATCGGGTCAATCATCCATCCCAACTCCCTTCTGCTCTCCTTATCTCTTCCAATTCTTTCTTTCGTCTTTCCGTTATCTATTGCATTTATGTTATCTGTTGGTGATCGCTTTCCTTTAGGTCTTCAATTATCAACATTAGCCACTCCCCCGTTTCTTTTTCATTTCCTTTTTCTTTCTAATTTCTTCCAAAATATCTTTCCAAAATATTCATTTCCCGTCTCCATTTTCTATTATTTTCCTTATTTTCATTTTTTTTCTCTCGTTTCCGTTCTTCCATTTTCTCTCCCTCCTTCCCTTCCTTCTCCCTTATCTCTACTTCCCTTCCCTCCTTTTCCCGTCCCACATTCCTTCCTACCCTCCCTCCCTCCCTCTCTTTCCCCCTCCCATCCCTCGCTTTTCCCTCCCCTCCTCCTTCCTTCCCTATACCAACCCATCCTCCTTCCCTCCCTCTCTCTCTCCCACCCTCCTTCCCTCTCTTTCATCACCCTCCCTCCCTTTTCCAACCCACCCACCTTCCCTTCCTCCCTCCCTCCCTCACACTCTCCCTCCCTTTTCCAACCCACCCACCTTCCCTCCCTCCCTCCCTCCCTCCCACTCTCCCTCCCTTTTCCAACCCACCCACCTTCCCTCCCTCCCTCCCACCCTCACACTCTCCCTCCCTTTTCCGACCCACCCACCTTCCCTCCCTCCCTCCCACCCACTCTTCCTCCCTTTTCCAACCCACCCACCTTCCCTCCCTCCCTCCCTCACACTCTCCCTCCTTTCCAACCCACCCACCTTCCCTCCCTCCCTCCCTCACACTCTCCCTCCCTTTTCCAACCCACCCACCTTCCCTTCCTCCCTCCCTCCCTCCCTCCCACTCTCCCTCCCTTTTCCAACCCCACCCCCCCTCCCTCCCGGCCGCATGTTAGCTCCCGCGTCCGGCCGCATCGAGCGTAATGCCATTATCATTTAATTAGCATGATGCACTTTATCACTTATAGCCTCCGAGCTGACCGTCACCCTGGCGGCACTCGGTCCAATGAGGCGGCTGCGTTCTGGCGGTTTTCATATTCTCATTTTCGTATTAATGTCTTCCTCTGTGTATTCTCATTATCTGCGATGTCGTTATTACTGTTATTGTTATTTTCATTGCTATTACTATTTTTTTTTTATTAATGTATTTTCATAATCAGCTTTGTCGTCATTAATGTTAGTGTTATTGCCATTGCTATTAATATAATTTTTATCCATGCCTGCATTCTCATTAAAAACATTCTCGTCATTACCATCCTTATCATCACCACTGCAATCATTATTTCCACAAACCATTATCGCCGATCATCTCCAATTACCATCATTCATACCATTTATCCATTCCCCATTCGCCTTGTCTTCTTTGTTATCGGGGGTATTTAGACAAATTTCCTTTGACAAAATCAACTATGCACTAGATCAGGGGATAAGACGCCGGCATACATCAGCTTATCATATATCACATCTAGACGAGAAAATACCATAATGGATCTAATGGAAAAAAAACTGCAATCAGAGCAACAGATAACAACAAAAATTGCAACAAAAACAATAATAACACCAATGAATAATAGTAATAATATTTATTAGCAATTAAAATCTTGTCCTATGCAAGATCCCTACTAATTTGATCTTATCAGAACCTCCCTTGACCCACAACAGGACACATAGGAGGCTATTCCTGTCTACTCCCAAGCTTCTAGTCACGGCATATGGCGTAGGATGTAGGATATATAGATAAAGGATATAAAATATATAGGATAAAGGATAAAGGATATAAAATATATGGGATAAAGGATATAGGATATACAGGGATAAGGATATAAGATATATTCTTTACTCCCATCTCCTGCCAAAAAACGCGAACCAGATGCCTCTCCCCCCCACCCACCTTCAACTCTATTCCTTCAGTCATCGTTTACATTTACATTATCTCCTACCCCCCATCCCCTCCTCCCCTATACTCTCCTGCCTCTTCTCCCCACCCCTCATTCCACCCTCTCCTTCCCAACCCCTATTTCCCCTCCCTCTCCTCCCCCACCCCTTCATTCTTCCCTCCCCGCCCTCTTACCTCAAAATTCGCACCTGCAACAAGTCCCCCAATTAAAAGGCCTTAATTGCCTAATTAGAACTGCACAAGACGCCGCTAATTGCCGGTTGCCCCTTCGCCGTCATTACACCGATGCCTTTGAAACCTGATTATTACTCTCTCATCCATGATGGAGAGACGGACGGGGGGGATGTTGAGAGGGAGAGGGAGGGGGAGGAGGAGGAGGAGGAGGAGGAGGAGGAGGAGGAGGAGGAGGAGGAGGAGGAGGAGGAGGAAGAGGAGGAGGAGGAGGAGGAGGAGTAGGAGGAGGAGGGGATAGGAGGAGGAGGAGGAGAAGGAGGAGGGGGGGGGGAGATGGACGGGGAGAAGAGGGATGGATGGAGAGGGGAGATAAAGGAGGGGGGGAGACGAAGGGTAAGGAGGGACGGAAGGGATTGTGATAGGGAGGGGAGGGGAAGGGAAGGGGGAGGGGAGGGGTGATGGGGTGAGGTGAGGGCGAGGAAGGAAGAGGGGAGGGGTGATGGGGTGAGGTGAGGGCGAGGAAGAAGTAAGGGGATGAGTGAGGAAGGGGTGCGGACGAGAAGATAGGGGGAGGAAGAGGAGGGGGGGAAGGGGGGAAGGGAGGAAGAGGTGGGGAATTAAATCGTCTATTATCCTGATCCTCATTACATCTTCGGCATCATCCTAGTGTTGATGTAACGCTGGGATTAACATAATTGCTCGTTTCTTACATGAGTTTAAGATGCCTCCATCATTTGCCGCTCTCTCTCTCTCTCTCTCTCTCTCTCTCTCTCTCTCTCTCTCTCTCTCTCTCTCTCTCTCTCTCTCTCTCTCTCTTTCTCTCTCTCAAAATTTTCATTCTCTTTTCTTTTTTTCTTTTTCCTCTTTTTCTCTTCTTCCCTCCCCCTTCCTTCCTTCTCCCATCTCTCTCTCTCCCTCATTCTCCCTCTCCCTCCCTCCCTCCTTCCCTCCCTCCCTCCCTCTCTCTCTCTCTCTCTCTCTCTCTCGCCGTCTGCATAGCTCCAACGTACAAAAATCCTCCCGCAGTTCACTTAATCTTGTTATTTACCTTTTTCTTTCTCTCCTCTTTCACGACTCGAGTGCAACCAAAACACAGCTGTTCACACCAGGAAGCGAACTACCTCTTACCCCCTTGCCTCCCCCCCCTCACAACCCACTACCCACACGGAGCCAGGAAGACGCAGATGTTTCCGCCCCTTGCGAGCCTTCATTACAATACCTTCAGCCCAGAATGAAGTCATTAAGCCATATACACTTTCCGCTTCTCCCGCTTTCCCCCTCCGTCGTCGTTGGTGTCTTTCTTCTTCTTCTCCTTCTTCTTCTTCTTCTTCTTCTTCTTCTTCTTCTTCTTCTTCTTCTTCTTCTTCTTCTTCTTCTTCTTCTTCTTCTTCTTCCTCCTCCTCCTCCTTCTTCTCCCTCCTCCTCCTCCTCCTTCTTCTCCTTCTCCTCTCTTCTTCTTCTCCTCCTCCTCTATCACCACCTCTTCCCCCCAAGTGATAATTACCCTTCCGTTCGTCAGTAAATCGTCTTAATAAGCCTTCTGCACCTGTTCTGAGCGGAGACGTGTTTCGCACCTGTCCGAAGGCCATAGGCGTTTCTCGCTTTGATCTTCTGGCGTTTTATAATGTTGGGCAGCACGAAAGGAAGAGGGGAAAGGAAGGGGAGAGGCAGAGGGAGAGGGAGAGGGAGAGGGAGAGGGAGAGGGAGAGGGAGAGAGAGGGAGGGAGAGAGAGAGAGAGGGAGAGGAAAAGGAAAAGGCAAGGGGAAAAGTAGAGGGAAAGGGAGAGATGGAGATAGATATATAGATAGAGAGAGAGAGAGTAGAGATACAAACAAAAGACATACAAAAGGGAGGTAAAGAAAATAGAAAAAAAAATCCTAAAAAATCCTAAAAGTAAAATCAAAACAAGAACCACCTAGCCCCTCAAACGCCCCCCCCCCCCCCACCCACCCAAGTACGAAACAAGGGAGACGCCACATCCCACTCCCCTCCCCCCATCCCCTTACCCCTCCCCCTCCCCCAGGCGCTAAATGCAACAGCAGAGAAAAGGCGTCCAGGGACCCCGAGTGACTGGCGAGCTGTTTGGCCTAACTGTTATGAGGTCCGGGGTCGCTTATCGCCCCTCGCTTGTTACTAAACGCTCTCTCTCTCTCGTTCTCCATCTCGTTTTCTTTCTTTTTTTCTCTCTCTCTCGCTCTTTCTAGTTACCCTTACTCATATGTTTTTTCTCATTCTCTCTCTTTCTCTCCTCGATACCTAGTTCCTATCTGTCTCATTCTCCCTACTTTACCAGTCTATTTCCGTCTTTTCTTTACCTCTTAATTTTCTATTACCCTTTCTCATATTTATTTTTCTCTTTCTTCTCGATACTTAGTTCCTTTGTTTTTTTATCCTTCCTCTTTACTACTCTATTTCCCTCTCCTTCTCTTCCTCCTCTGCATCTGTTCCTTCCCTATCTTTTTCTCTCTTTATCCATATCTCATTTTCTTTTTTTTTCAATGACTTAAAATCAAATTGATCCATGACTGACGGCAAACGCTACCTTTCAGCAAACAAACCGACAGCTCACCCGCCAAGGCCACCTATCTCTCAACCACAAAAAAAAACGAAGATGATAGCCACGTTTCCTAAGACGCGAAAAATGACCGAAAGGCGACAGCCTATTCGCTCAAAACGACTATCTCCCTGCCACACACACAAAAAAAAATAGAAATGCGACAGCCGCGTTTCTCAAGACGCCTATCCCCTAGTCGCACAAAACGAATAAACGGAACGACAGTCTATCTGCTCAGAACGACCATCTCCCCGCCGCACGAAAGAGCGAGCCGGGGAACGACAACCCGCGCACAAGTCGCCTCGGACGCTCACCTCACCTTTAACGCCGAAATCACAAATTCCTGATGGATTTAATCAACCTGTCCGATCCGACCAGCATTACGCACATCAGGACATACTTACACTGCTGGCGAGCGACTAGCGACTAACCGGGAGAGAGAGAGAGGGAGAGAGAAAAGAGGCGGAAGCGATAAATACACAAAGGCATCTGGACAGGGACCATGAATTCGCAACCGATTTTGCCACCGAATTGCGAGGCTAACGACGTCATTTCGAAGAATGACGAGGGCAAATTCTCATCAACGCTGACTTTTAATAAATCGTATCGAAGAGTATTCAAATAACTATTTTTTTCTCTCTCTGATTATCTCTTTATACGTTGCCTTTTCTCTGTCTCTATATACACATTTATCTATCTATCTGTTTTAAACCATCTTCCCTTATCGCTATGGACGACTGAAATTCAATCCTCGAGTGACAAAATCATTTTTTAGAATTATCCTTTCTCTTAATTTTCCTGCGCTCCTTATTACCTTCTACGTTATCAAATATCACCATTACTCATTTCTCCTTACTCATTCCCTATTCTACCGCTTATCATTCATCCCCATTACCCATTCTTCCTCACATCCTCACGCTCTTCCTCATCATACGGCACTCGCGTCCTATGCCAGAGTGACTTACCTGGAGTGACGTAAAATGACTCTCTCACAACAGATTAGGAAAAATAATTGTTGGTAGAAGCTGGCAGGGTACATCGGTCGGGAGGGGAAGAAGGGGGGTGAGAATGGAAGGAAGGAGGGAGGGAGGGAGGGAGGGAGGGAGGGAGGGAGGGAGGGAGGGAAGGATTAAGGGGAGGAGAAAGGGAGGATGGGAGGATGGAAGGAAGGAGGAAGGGAGAGAGGGGAAGAAGGGGAAGAGGGGGAGGAGAATGGACGGAAGGAGGGAGGGAGGGGGAGAGATGGAGGGGGATGGGGAGGGAAAGGGGGAGGAACGGAGGAAGAGAGAGGAAGAAAGAGCAAGAAAAAATAAGTAAGCAAGCAAGCGAGTGACTCAGGGTGAGTGGAGTGAGAAATTAAGTGAACGAGAGACTGAGTGAGAGAGTGAGTGAGTTTGAACCCCCAACCCCACTTAAACAGCCCCCACCAACTATACTTCATACTTTGGTCCCCAGATCAAATGTCGCTTCAAGCACAGTCTAAAGATCAAAGACCTTTTCGCTTGCCTGTTGATCCCCACCATCGCCCACTTGCCCTCACAAACTCATACTTATCCACACAGACATACGCACGAACACGTTAACACATACAACACACAACACACACACACAACATAGACTTACTTTCCAATGACCCCACCCTTCCACCCACTTCTCCTCCCCCTCCCCATTCCCTCCCCACCCCAAACCCACTACGTCTTCCTCTCCTCCCCACCCCAATCTTCCTCCCTCTTCTCTCCCCCCCCCCTTCTCCCCTTCCACCCCCTCCCCCACCACGCGCGGCCTCTGCTCCACCTTCCCCAGCTGGCTCAGGCGGCCTTGCATACTAACGAGGGAGGACCCCCACCACCTCCACCTCCGCCCCCTCCACCTCCACCACCACCGCCTCCCCCACCCAACCTGGCGAGGGATGCATTACCTGTGTGGAGTACTTGTTCTGTCGGAGGTTAGCGAGACCCAACGCGAATGGAGTAAAGGTTGGGATTGCTGTACGGGCGGGGGTGAGGTGGGAGGGAGAGTGGGAGTAGGGGGTTGGGCGGGAGAGTGGGAGTGGGGGGTTGGGCGGGAGAGTGGGAGTGGGGGGTTGGGCGGGAGAGGCGGTTCGGTAGAGCGGAGTGGGAGTGGGAGCAAGTGTGGTAGTGCGAGTAAAAGCGATTGTGGGAGTGGAAGCGCGAGGTGTCAGTGGGAGTGAGAGTGAGAGTGGAAGTGAGAATGGGAGTGAGAGTGAGAGTGAGAGTGAGAGTGGGAGAGAGAGTGGAAGTGAGAATGGGAGTGAGAGTGAGAGTGAGAGTGAGAGTGAGAGTGGGAGTGGGAGCGAGAGTGGGAGTGGGAATAGTAATTGGTAGTCGTAGCGGTTGTGGGAGAGAAGACGAAGACGGCGTTGGGACTAGTGGAAATGGGTGGAAGGGAGACGAAGAGAAAGAGAGAGGAAAAGCAACAGAGGGGAGGAAGAGAAAGATGAAAAAGGAGGAAGGAATGGGTGAAAATGTGGTCGAAGTAGATAGTAAGTGGAGGGATAACGACTAAGAAAACAGGGGAAAGGGAAACAGAGAAGAAAGAAGCGGTGAAAAGTAGAAAAGAAAGAAAATGCATGAGGAGGGAGGGAAAAAAAGAGGAAAGGGGGAAAGAAAGAAGAGGTGGAGAAGAAGAGAAGAATAAAAGTGGGGAAAGAAATGGAAAAGAAAGATGACTGAAGGGAAACGTGATAATTGTAATGATAATGAAGGTAATAAAAACATAACAATGGTACTACTAATAATGTTACTGACACTAAAAGGAGCAATAACAAAGGTAATAAAAATAAGAAGTGCAATAACGAAAATAGAAGTAAAAAAAAAAAAAATACACGTACAGGGAGATGAAAGAATGAACAAAAGCGAGAAAAAATAACGTAAAGGGAAAAAAATACGAGAAACACGATGTAATACAAATAAAAAGAACTTTAGGAAAAAGAAGCACAAGAATATACATAAAGAACATGCAAAAAGACTGGAACGACTAAAGCAAATAACAACGAAAAACAACATTTAAAGAATAGGCAAGAAAGCGAAAAAGAATAAAAAAACAATACAAAATAAATGACAAAGTGAAACAAGATAAAGAGAAGGGCAGGGAGGCAGAGAGCGTGAGGTGAATAGATAAGGATTAAATAGAGAGAGAGAGAGAGAGAGAGAGAGAGAGAGAGAGAGAGAGAGAGAGAGAGAGAGAGAGAGAGAGAGAGAAAGAGAAAGAGAAAGAGAAAGAGAAAGAGAAAGAGAAAAAAAGAAAAAAAAGAAAAAGAAAAAGAAAGAGAAAAGACAAAAGAAAAAGAAAGAGAAAAGAAAAAGAAAGACAAAAGAAAAAGAGAAGAGAAAAAGAAAGAAAGACGAGAAGAGAAAGAAAAATAAAGCGAAAAAGCAAGAGAGAGAGCGAGTGATAACACCAGCAAAGGGCCGTGACCCAATCCGGCCACACCACCTGCTCGCACTTTACAGAATCCGCAAGTTAGAATAAGCAAATACTCACGCAATCGCCCGGGCTTAATCGCGCACTCGCTGGCAGGTGTGTGTGTGTGTGTGTGTGTGTAAGCGTGCGTGTGTGTGTGTGTGTGTGTGTGTGTGTGTGTGTGTGTGTGTGTGTGTGTGTGTGTGTGTGTGTGTG
Organism: Penaeus monodon; assembly: GCF_015228065.2. NCBI lineage: Eukaryota > Metazoa > Arthropoda > Malacostraca > Decapoda > Penaeidae > Penaeus > Penaeus monodon. The sequence continues at coordinate 50,464,338 of NC_051393.1, read as the reverse complement.
TGTGTGTGTGTGTGTGTGTGTGTGTCCGTGTCGTGTGCTGTGCGTGTGCGTGTGTGTGCGCGCGGGCGTGTGAACGTACGTGTGTGCGCGTGTGAATGTAAGTGTGCGTACGTGTACGTGTGTGTCTACATGTGTGCATATGAACAGGTGCTTTATGGTACGGTATTGCGGTTTTGTATCTGTGTAATGGTAGTAATGACGATAATGGTGATGGCAGTAGTAATGTAAAGGTGATGATGTAACTGAAGTAATGATATATATTCATTGTGAAAATACTATCAATAATAGTAATAACGGTGAGGAATATGTTTGTAATAAAAATAACAACAGTAGAGACAACAATAATGATGATGATGATAAAAATAATAAATAATAATAAGAATGGTGATGATGATGGTGACGACTGATAACCCTGATGGTGATGAGAGTTATGATGATGATGATGGTGACGGATGATTGATGATGATGATGATCACTATCATGGTGATGATAATGAGTATAAAAAAACATATGATGATGATGATGATGATAACAACAACAACAAAAACAACAACAACAACAACAACAATAATGATAATAATGATAACAACAATTAATCACTATAACCAATCGCCCTTCCCAACCCTCCTCCTCCTCCGGCGGCGGATGCTCGGCTGTTTTGAGCATCCGAAAGCCGTCTTTGTGGACCTCGGAAATTGACCCCCACTTGCTCTCTTTATAAGTTTGGTCCTCTCTCTCTCTCTCTCTCTCTCTCTCTCTCTCTCTCTCTCTCTCTCTCTCTCTCTCTCTCTCTCTCTCTCTCTCTCTCTCTCTCTCTCTCATTCTTTCTCTTATTTCTCCTTTCCTTCTATCACCCTTACTCACTCACATACATTCCTCACCCACCAAGTCCTGCTCCCCCCTCTCTCTCTCTTTCCCTCTCCCTCTCCCTCTCCCTCTCCCTCTCCCTCTCTCCTCTATTTCCTCTTTACGGACCCCGCGAACTCAACCCTTCCTTAAAGCGACGCCGATGTCACGTGGGTGGAGATATCGGATCTCCCCCCCCCCCACACACATACTCCCCTTCCCTCACCCCTCTTCCTCCTCCTCCTACTCCTACTTTTTCCTCTACCCCTACTCCTCTCCTTCTCCTATACCTCTCCTCCTTCCCCCTT
>NC_051393.1:50453184-50458184 GCF_015228065.2 Penaeus monodon | reverse complement strand
AAAGTAAAATAATAATAATAATAATAATAATAATAATAATAGTAATAAAAATGTACGAGAAACCACACAAAAGAACGAAAAACACAGTTAATACAGTAATACAGTAAAATACACATCATTACCAAATATAAATACATATTCAAAGCTATATAAAACCTAAATCCAAAATGATAAGAGAAATTACACCAACAAAAAATAAACATCAACGACAAAAGAAAAAAAGAAGAGAGAGTGAGAAGGAGAAAAAAATGTCATTCAAAATAAGGAAGAAAAGGTAGTGGGAAGGAAGAGGGGGTGGAGGAAGAGGGGGGTGGAGGAAGAGGGGGTGGAGGTAGGGAAAAGGGTATGGGGGAGGGTAGGGAGAGGGGTTAGGGCAAAAAGGTAAAGGGTAAGGGGTTACGGGGAAGGGGAAGGGGAAGGGGTTACGGGGAAGGGGAAGGGGAAGGCGTAAGGAGAAGGAATAGGGAGTAGGGTTAGGTGGAAAAGGTTAGGTATGGGAAGGGTAGGAAGAATTGCACGGGTGAAAGTTTAGGGAAGAGTAAAGGGAAGGAGAAGGCGGAAGGGAAGGAGGAGAGGGTTAGTAGAAAGGGGTAGGGAGAAGGGTTAGGGGTAGGGTTAAGTGAAAGGGTAGGGGAAAAGGGTAGGTAAAAGGCGTAAGGGGAAGGGTTAGGTGAAAAGATAGGAAAAAGGGTTAGGTAAAAGGGTTAAGGGGATAGCTAAGGGGTAGACTTAGGACAAAGATTAGGAGCAAGGTATAAGCGAAAGAATAAGGAAGGAAGGACATGGGGAAAAGAGTTAGGGGGAAGTTTTAAACACCAAAGAACAGTTCATGGGGTCAATGACCTCGCACGGACACACAGACGGACGGACAAACGGACGGACGGACGGACGGACGTTACGCAACGGACGACCGAGCTGCGAATGCCATCACGGACTCGAACGCCGCCGCCGCCGCCGCCGCGATGTCAAGACGTCCAGCATTAGAGATTAGGATGTCCAGCCCGGGGATCAGGATTAGGAGCAACATTAAGTAATTAGGATTAGATTAGATTCGGATGTCTTGGCTGCCCGTAATTGGCTTGCAGGGAGCGGGGGGGGGGGGGAAGATATGAATGTATATAATGGCAATAATAAAAAAAAAATAGATGAATGACGGGACGGAGGGAGGGAGGAAGAGAGAGAGATAGAGAGAGAGAGAGAGAGGAGGAGGAGGAGGAGGAGGAGGAGGAGGAGAAGAAGAGGAAGGTGGTGGAGGAGGTGGCGATAGTGGTGATGGACGTGGTGTTGATGGCGAAGAGATGGGGGGGAAGAGGAAAGAAGGCGGAGAAAATGAGGGGAGTAAAGGGGTAAGGGAAAAGAGAGAAGGGAGAATGAAAGAAAAGATATATGGGGAGGCGGTGAAAGAGAAAAAGAAAAAGAAGAAGACGAAGGAAGAGGAAGAAGAAGAAGAAGACGAAGGAAGAGGAAGAAGAAGACGACGAAGGAAGAAGAAGAAGACGAAGGAAGAGGAAAACTAACAAGAAGAGGAGAAAGAAGAAAAAGGAAAAAAAAATATAAAGGATGAAGAGGGAGGAACAGGCTACAGAAGGAGGAGGAGGAGGAGGAGCAATAAGAGGATGAAGATGATTAAAGATGCTTAAAAAACACACACACGGCGCAGATGGCTCAAACTGACGCACCTGAACGCGCCTCAAGGGGTCCAAATTTACAATCCGTTACTAATAATCGTCAGACGCAATAATAATCAATTATAGAAGTAAACAAACAAATAAAATAAAGCGCACCTCTGAGAACATACGCTAAATAGGAACGACTGTCAATCAACTTCCAGGAAAAACGCACACAAAAATGAACAAACTATTAAATACACACAAAAAATACGATAAAAATACACAACTAAATACAGAAAAAAGACGTATAACACGAAAAAAAAAAAAATCGTAGAGAAAAAAACATACAGAAAAAAACAGAAATAATAATAATAAAAAAAAACAATAAAAAAAAACAATAAAATAAAACAGGAAAATAAAATAAACAGACGTGCAAAACTCCCTCATCCCCCCCCCCCTCTTGCCACTGCACACGTCAACGCATGCAAAACACACGCACTCATTGCCACGCCTCGCTGCGCACCAACTTCTCTCCGCGTGTTCTCGTGTGCGGATGAACAAAATTGAACGGCGTTGGAATAAATAACAACCGCCCCCGCCTGTTCGGTGTTGTACACGGAGAATCTTGCTGAACACCGGTTTATTCCTTCTCCCATTTATCTTTCTCTTCCTTATTGTTCTTCAATTAACGTTCATATCTTCCTTTCTTTTAGCTCATTACATCTTGCTCTTATAGAATACTATAAGAACAAAGGTTGATGTTTTTACCTCCTTAATGTTACTTTCCAATTAACATTCAACTTATAATCTAGCCTTGAGGAAGATAATCCTATTAACATTAATCTGATCAACATTCAACATCTAATCTAGCCTTGAGGAAGGTAACCTATAATATACGCAATTTTCACGTTTTCTACATAGCATCAGAGAGGAAAACGAAAACAAAGACGAACTGCATCCTCGTCGCCTGGCTCAACAGCTTCCAATGAAACATAATTCGCAATGATACTTCCCTCGCCTCAGAAAACACATACAAGGGCAAGCAGGCAGACAGGCAGGAACACAAGCAAAGACAGGTAGGCACGATGACAGGCAGGCAGGCAGGCAGGCAGGCAGGCAGGCAGGTAGGTCGGCAGGCAAGGGAGGCAAGCAGGCAAACATACAAAGGCACGCAGGCACAAAACAGATAGGCAAGGCATGCAGGCACGAAGGCAGACAGGCAAGGTAGGCAAGAGGGCAGGCAAGCAGGCAAGGCAGGAAGGCTGACAAACATACAAAGGCAGGTAGGTATGAAGGCAGCCAGGCAAGGCATGCAGACACGAAAGCAATCAGGCAGGTAGGCACACTAACAGGCAGGGAGGCAAGGCAGGCAGGCACACAAGCAAAGGGTGAAAAAATGAAAAATCAAATAAAGAAACAAATAAGAAAAGAGAGGACACGAAAAAAGACACAGAGAAAAAAGATACAAGAGAAACGGCGAAAGGAGAAAAAGAGAGAGAGAAAAAAAAACAAGAGAAACGAAGAGAGGAGGCAAAGGGGGGCAAATAATACCCTGTCCATCTGCCCGCCCCTCACTGACAGCCCCGCCGGCATTCAGGGACAGCCGCTTGAGCAACAGTCTCGAGCCCAAGCAGTCCCCGCTCCCTCAAGCACTTCCTGCAGTCACTAACGTTCCTTTAAAACGGACTGTCCATTTGTCCGTCTGTCCGCCTGGTTGCTTGCCGCCGTGCTTGGAAACAGAAGGGCATATGAGAGAGGAGGTAGCAGGAGAGCAGGGAAGAGGAATGGGAGAGGAGAAGAGGGCTAGGGAGTAAGAGGGAGGAGTATGGGAAGGACGGACGGCAGACACACACACACACACACACACACACACACACACACACACGCACACGCACACGCACACGCACACGCACACGCACACGCACACGCACACGCACACGCACGCACACACTCACTCACTCACTCACTCACTCACTCACTCACTCACTCTCTCTCTCTCTCTCTCTCTCTCTCTCTCTCACTCTCACTCTCACTCTCACACTCACTCTCACACTCACTCTCTTTCTCTCTCTCTCTCTCTCTCTCTCTCTCTCTCTCTCTCTCTCTCTCTCTCTCTCTCTCTCTCTCTCACACACACACACACACACACACACACACACACACACACACACACACACACACACACACACACACACCGAGAAAGTGGAATAAACATATTTGTGGAGTCGAGGAGGTGCGGGCGTGACAGCGGCTGCATATGGGCGTGCGAGCGTGTGGGCGGCGTGGATCGCGGGGGCGGGCACACACGCGACAGCTCGCCTTTAACATGGGCAAGCAGGGAAAGGGGAAAGCACAGACGCAGGTGCGTGAGGAAAGCAAACTGTAGGGGGAATACAGACATACACACGGTCACTCAAAAAAAAAAAGTTAATAAATAAAGGAAGCTAAAGCGAAATGAACAGACAGACACACGCACATCTACCCTCGCAAATACCTCCAGCTGACGTCATTCGCACGTACAGCGAAAGAGAACCAACCACCGACGCTGTAGTCAAAATCCTAAGTTACAATACTGATTTAAAACTAATATCTAACCCAAAGGAAAACGAGACAAGGCATTAAAATTAAAACATCCACCAGCACACAATGTATACCAAAACAACAACAACAACAAAGGCATAAAAGCAACGTTATGCAAAAATCTAAAATGTGAAGAATCATAGCAGCAAAAACACCCAATCCTTGAGGACATACATATTCTTAGCATAACTTACTGCCCGCATACAGTGTATACTTGGCACCCCCCTCCCCGTCTACCCTCCCTATGGTGGCTGTGAGCAAGTTCCTTTTAACAATAAGTCGCTCGTTTCTAATTCGTCTTTAAAACTACCTCTGCATTTTTTTCCCCACAGAAACACCATAATCGCTTTTGCACTTTACCTCTCTACTCTCTTTTTATCTTTCTTTCTTTCTTTCTTTCTTTCTCTCTCCTTCCATAATACATATGTTAACAAATAAACAAACAAATAACCACATAACCAAATAACCAAAATAAATATGTATACAAAAAATACTTATCCGACATCAGTTGTGGCAAAGGCCAGCGCGCACCAGAAAAAGAGGAGAGGGTGTATCACTTGTTGCAAGGAATTGAGACGCAATCGGGTGATGCACCCTGTGTTGCACGGCGCCGGCCCTCCGCGCGCTACGAACCGGATTCACGGCCGTTCTGACCATATATCCCCGGCTGACAGCATGACTCACGCACGCCTCTTCATTCGCCTTTTATCCCTTTTCTCTTCTCTTCTATCTTTCTAGCTATCTGTCTGTTTTTTCATCTCTATTTCTGTTTCTCTCTCTCTGTCTCTGTCTCTGTCTCTGTCTCTGTCT
>NC_051393.1:50433184-50438184 GCF_015228065.2 Penaeus monodon | reverse complement strand
AGGCAATGGCGATGGAGAGAGAAGATGGAGGGGTGGAAGAGGAGAAGGAGAAGGAGGGGTAGAAGAGGAGGAGATAGAGATGAAGAGGAAGAGGAGAACGAGATAAAAAGTGGAAGAGGAGAGGGAAATGCAGGTGGAAAAGGAGGAGGAGATGGATAGGTGGAAGAGGAGAAGGAGAGGCATAGCTGGAAGAGGGGAAGAAGATGGTGAGGTGGAAGAGGAGAGAGGTGGAAAAAAGTGGAGTAAGGGGGAGAAGGAAAAGACGAAAAGGTGAGAGACTTCAACAGGAAAGAAAGCTGTGGTAGAAGCAAGAATGAAAAGAGAAAAAAGAAAGAATTTGATGAAGAAGAGGAAGGTGTGGCAGGGAAGATGAAAAGGGGGAGGAGGACACAGAAAGATGGAAAAGAGGAAGAAGAAAGGGATATGGAGAAAAGTGGCAAGAAAACAGGAAAAAGAACTGGTATTGGGAGAAGAGAGGGAGGAAAATGCAGGAAGAGATCGGAAGAGGAAGAAGGAAAAGAGAAGAAGAGTTGTCAATGAATAATAGATATGAAGAGGGGGTATTAGCAGATAATGAATGGAGGAAATTATTTGAACTTGAGCACTAAAACAACAAAAATATGATTTAAAAAAATCTAAACAATAAAAAAATACGAAAAAACAACGAAAGATAGCAGTGACAATAACACCTTATTGAGAAGACAAAGACGTCAATCATAAAAAAGAAAGGAAGCTATCATTAGTCTATCTTTAAAGCCGATAGAACTGATAAGAGATAAGAAAGATAAAAATAATACATACATACACATCCTGCAACTCTCTTCAACAACACATAACTTCCAACTGACCTGCAAAGAGAAAACGAAAAATAATTAGTAAATGGTAAGGTCCCTTTAATGAAATTCGCTGAATTTAGAGGAACAGGAAGAGAAGGAAGAGGATAACAAGGGGAAGGAGGAGGAGGAGGAGGAGGAGGAGGGGGGAGGAGGAGGAGGAGGGAGGAGGAGGAGGAGGAGGAGGAGGAGGAGGAGGAGGAGGAGGGGAGGAGGAGGAGGAGGAGGAAGGAGGAGGAGGAGGAGGAGGAAGGGAAGGGGAGGAGGAGGAGGAGGAGGAGGAGGAGGTTTAAAAGGAGGAGGAAGAAAGGTGGGAGCAAGAGGAGGAGTAGGAGGAAGGAAAGAAAACATCATCGGTAAATCAATAAACGAAAAGAAAAACAAATAGCAAAGAAAAACAGACATCAATAAAAAAACAAAACAAAACAAAACAAAACAAGAAACAGCATAGCATAACCAGAAATATCCGCAATACTCCCTCCCCACCCCTCCCCCTCTCCCCCACCTTTCCTCTTCATTTCCTGGCCGAAGACTCGCGCAAGGGCAACCGATGATGAATGAAAACCACATCTGAATTATGCATGAGAGGGTCTATCGCTCAATTAGCTCGCACACACACACACACACATGTCCACGGTTCGGCATATACGCAACACTTGTGCGGCTTATACGTAGAAACTGATACACGCACACATATACATGCGTACACACAACCACACACACACACACACACACACACATATATATATATACATATTTATTTATTCATTTACTTATTTATACATACATACATACACAGAAACAGAAGCAGAAACACACACACATAATATATAAAGGAAGGAAGGAAGGAAGGAGGGAAGGGAGAGAGAGAGGGAGGGGGAGGGAGAGAGAGAGAAAAAGAGAGAGAGAGAGAGAGAGAGAGAGAGAGAGAGAGAGAGAGAGAGAGAGAGAGAGAGAGAGAGAGAGAGAGAGAGAGAGAGAGAGAGAGAGACCCCTATACGCAACACTTGTCTAACCTTTTAAATGTATCTATAACTACCAACCTTGCGTGAGGGAGGAAAATGAGGAGGGGGGGGGGGGAGGACACACCTGTGGGATTGAGAGGAGGGAGAAAGATAGCGAAGGTTGAAATAGAGAGAAAGAACAAGGGATCAATCTCAAGATTTCTTATAGAACGAATGAAGGCAAAAGCGGAATAAGATAACGAAGGGGTTGAAGAAAACAGAGAAGCAAGCGACGTGCTTTAAAGGATCATGAAACATTAAGAGGCACAACAAGCGACTCAATCACTTCCTCACTCTCCTCAATCATTCTCACTCTCCTCATTTTCCAGTCTTCTCGTTCTCCTCATTCTTCTTACTCTTCTCATTCTCCTCACGGACGTAAGTGAAAGAACACACACAAACACAAACACAAACACACACACACACACACATACACACACACACACACACGCACACACACACACACACACACACACATACGAAAAAAAAAAAAAAAAAAAAAAAACGAAACCGAAGCCAGTGCCGCGGCAACACCTCCAAGACAACCGAACAAGACCAATAAAACACAACCCACCAGACGGACGAAATAACACCCGAACCAGCGGGGAGTAAATCCAAAGGAGTTAAGAGGAGAAGAATAAATAAAAAAAAGTGGCCAAAACGAATACAAGCCAACAAATCACCCGCCTGGCGTAGCGAAACGTAATAACGAAACGCCGTGACGTTGACTTCGCTTCCGCTGTCTTCGATTCCGTCAACACCGTCGCCGCCGCTTTTCACTCACAGCATTCTCCTCCCTCTCTCTTTACTTTTACTTTATCTGCTCATTTAAATTACCCTCTATTTTTCTACATTTACCCCTCTTTGTGAACTTACTCTTTACTCATTTTTTATATACTCCCACCGTTTACTTACATTTCTTGTGTTCTCGTTAACTACCATCTTTCTTTTTATTTACTCTATTTCCTCTAATAAATGACCCACTACTATTATTTTTCTCCTCTTATCTCTCTTTGTGAATTTACTCTAAAACAACTTTTCTTACTCTACTCCCACTCGTAAATTACCCTTTGCTCGTGAATTACTCATTACTCTTTCTTTTACTTTCTTTTTACTCCTTTACTATGTACATTTTTGTTTATACTTTACTCCCAGTCGTGAATTACTCTTTACTCATTTTTATTACTCTACTCCCACTCGTGAATTACTATTTACTCATTTCTCTTCCTCTTTTCCCACTCATGAATGACCATTTGCTCATATTTACTCTACACCCATTCGTGAAACACACCTTCCCTTCCCTCGCTACATACATTATCACTACCGTCCCTCACAAACCCTTAATCACGATACTCACTCGCATTCTTTTCACTCATTAAATACTTAAACTCATCACTCATAATAAACAGAATCCGGAACTGAAAATTACCATAACAGCCAAAAGATTGTACAAAAATAATCACAGAATCAAGATCACAATCTCAATGAAAGAAATGGAAACGTGAAAACTAAAAAAAAAAAAAAAAGCTAATAATAATATAAAAACACGCAAATATTAACACCAACTCTATTACCTCTTTCGTAATAGAAATAAAAAACAGCAATAATAACAATAACAATTCGCACACATTGCAAAACGCACGCAATGAACACGTGCAAATATCCCTATCGCTTTGTAATAAAATCCAACTTTCTAACCAAATTCAATATAAAAAAACTAATAATAATAATAATAACAATAATAATAATAATAATAATAATAATAATAATAATAATAATAACAAATAAATAAATAAATAGAACAAGGGGCGATCCTACGAAGAGCGTGACGTCACAAAGCGACTGCCTTCCGGAGCAAAACGATAAAAATCGTTATAATAATAACTGATAGACAAAGTGGAAATAACAACACATTTTCACTGTCGGTTAACAAAGGTTGCAACTGCAATGCAAAAGCTGCATTAATATGAATGAATAATTGATCGAGTGTAATTTCTACACAAAGGCAAGTGAATACAATAACAGTGACTAAACGACTAAAAAACAGTGATGATACTCTGTCTTTGTCTGCCTGCCTGCCTCCATGCTTACCTGATTGCCTGTCTACCTGCCTGTCTGTCTGTGTTTGTCTGTGGGTCTGTCTGTGTCTGTCTGTCTGTCTCTCTATCAGTCTGTCTTCTTACCTACTTGTCTGTCTGTGTTTGTCTGTGGGTCTATCTGTGTGTCTGTGTGTGACTGTCTGTCTATCAGTCTGTCTGTCTGTCTGTCTGCATGCCTGTCTACCTGTCAGTCTGTATGCTTGTCTCTCTGTCTCTCTCTATCTCTCTTCCAATCCATTTTCCTTCCTCTCCCTGACCTCGTCCTCCTCTATTCTCTCCTCTGATACCTTTCCCTCTTTCCCTCTTTCCTTCCCCCTCCCCCCTCCCCTCTCCCTTCCTTCCTTCCCCCTTCCCCTCTCCCTTCTCCCTCCCCCTCTCACCTTTCGCTTTTTCGCTTTTTTGTGACACGAAATATCGCTCAAATGGCGTGTCATTTCGCTAAAAGGCACAGCGAAATATATTTGCCAAAATGTTATTAAAACATCTGACAGCACTTTTTCAGACAAACCAAATGATATCGTAACGACGATAAAACCAACAATGGAAAAAAAAAACACAAACACAAGATACACTATATACAAAGAAATAATACTTAGTATAAAATAAAAGAAATAACAGTCAAATTAACAATGACAACAATAACACTGGTGGCGGTGGTGGTGGTGGTGGCGGTGGTGGTGGCGGTGGTGGTGGTGGTGAAGGTGAAGGTGAAGGTGAAGGTGAAGGTGAAGGTGAAGATGAAGATTATGATAATGATGATCGTAACAACAATAATAAGAAAAATAACAAGACCATACATTACTCTCGACAGCCATACACCCTTCCTCCCTCCCCTCTCCCTTGATTCCGAACCTCCACCCTTTCCACCCTCCTCCTCCCCCCCACAGCTGCCCTCTTAACTTTCGCATATTGTTTTATCTTCATTTACTCCTGTTCTTTTCCTTCCCTGTCTTTCTATCTCGCTGTTTGCCAATTTCTTTCTCTATGTGTGTGTGTGTGTGTGTGTGTGTGTGTGTGTGTGTGTGTGTGTGTGTGTGTGTGTGTGTGTGTGTGTGTGTGTGTGT
>NC_051393.1:50413184-50430684 GCF_015228065.2 Penaeus monodon | reverse complement strand
GAAAGAGTCAAATGAGAAAGTGAAGAGGACAAGGAAAGGGAAATGATATAAAATGATAAAGAATGCAGGAAAAATAAATAGAGAAAAAATACTGCCATAAAGAAAGGCAAAAGAGAGGACGTAAAACACACGCGAAAAAAAAACAGAGAAAAGAAACACGGAAAGGAGAGGCAAGAACAGCGAAAGAGGAGAGGCAAAAAAACGAAAAAGAGCGAAAAAAAAAACAAAAGAGAACGAAAAAATAACGACAGAAGAGACGCGAAAAAGACGAAGAAGGAAAATCAAGCAAGGGAAACATGCAAGGAAGAAACTCCGACGAGAAACAAGGCACAGCGGGATTGCAACAGGTGTTTCAATCATGCTAACACACTCTCTCTCTCTCTCTCTCTCGCTCTCTCTCTCGCTCTCTCTCTCTCTCTCTCTCTCTCTCTCTCTCTCTCTCTCTCTCTCTCTCTCTCTCTCTCTCTCTCTCTCTCCTCTCTCCGCTCTCTCTCTCTCTCTCTCTCTCTCTTTCTTCTCCTTCTCAGTCTCTCTCTCTCTCCCTTTCTCTCCTCCCCTCTCCCTCTCTCTACTCCTATCCACCTCATCCCAATTTCCTTTCTCTTTCTCTCTCTCTCTCTCTCTCTCTCTCTCTCTCTCTCTCTTCTCCTCCCTCCCCCTCTCTCTTTCTCCTTCCCTTCCTTCCGAAAACTGCATATATTCCCGACAAGAAATATAATAACTCCCCGTTTCCCCTCTTCCTCTTCCTCTCTCCCCTCAAAACAAAATGGCGGCGAGATATGAAGCCAATATTACGGCGGATATTGGAAGGGATACTACACAAAGTGTTATTTTTTTTAATGTTTTATTTTATTTATTTTTTAATAAGTTTTATTTATTTTTCATCTTAATACTTATCCTTATCTGATCCTATCAATTCAAAGCTGCGAATATTCATGTATATTTATGCCTTTAAAATCTTACATAATGCATATTCACTAAATACCGCAGGCAATAAATATACAAGAAACCAAGCCTTCAGTCCAAATACATATCAAAATTCAGAATCTAAACCAAACCCAAAGAGCCATTCAATTTCTAAATTCATCAAAAGCATCGTCTAAGATCGATTATACAATCATATTCCAAATCCTTCAACAAAACCAATATCTTCAAAATCCAACACATTCAAAGCGCTTCAACGTTCAACAAATTCAAATTCAACGAAAACCAGAGTCTACAATCTAGATCATATTCAAAATTCAAAATTCAAAAACTAAATTCAAAATAAATTTAAATTCAACCACCACAAACCGAACCAACGTCTAAAATCTAAATCATTTTCAAATTTTCATTAAACACCCCACCCCACCACAAATGAACCAACATCTAAAATATAAATCTACTTCAAAATCAAAATAAGCTGAAATCCAAAACCCACCAGAACAAAACGTCTACAATCTAAATCAATTTCAATGTTCAAAACCCAACAAGAAAAAAAAAAAATAATAAATAAAACACACTTATTTCCAAACCCCACCAACCGAACCCATGTCTAAATTCTAAATCAGTTTCAAAATTCAAAATACACATCCAAAACCCCGAACAAATAGTCTGAACTCTAAATCAATTACGAAATTCTAAAATATACTCAGATTCAAACCTCACCAACTGAACCTACGTCCAAACTCTAAATCAAATTCAAAATTCAAACCTCACCAACCGAACCAACGTGCAAAATCAAAATCAAATTCAAAATTCAAACCTCACCAACCGAACCAACGTCCAAACTCAAAATCAAATTCAAAATCCACCAACCGAACCAACGTCCAAAATCAAAATACACTTAAATCTAAACCCTACCAGATTAAACGTCTAAATCAATTTCAAAATTCAAACCCGAACCGCCCACGATCCGCCCGGCGCCGCGGGGGGAGGCTGAGGCGAGCTGTTATCAGGTAATTATTCTCCTAATTACCTCCAACTCCTGGGAATCGAAAGTAATTAGGGAGTCTGTTATCACCCGCGGATTTCACCAAAGGAAAGAAAGTGAAAGAAAGAGAAAAAAATATTTAAAAAGTTTTTATCAGATTTGGAATAAAGTTTATACATGTTTCCCTTTAATGTTTTTAAATCTTTATTCTTTATTATGCTAATGTTATTATCTTGATCATTTTCATTTCTAATCATCATCACCGTCATTACTACTACAATTATCATCGGAATAATTATGGAGTAACATAATTCACCCACAAATTAAGTTCAACTGGACAGTTTCAAATCACGTGAATACCTATAAATAATTTTTCTTTCTAATTCTCAATACGTCATTCTTTAAGCGATTTACCTTTCATTCTTTTATTCATTTTCTCCGCTATTTCCAATATCATTATGATTTTTTTTCTATAAATTGCATAAAGTATTCTAACCATTTTTTCTTTGAATCCATCTTACAACATATGTACAGTAATTTTGTCTTAATTTTGAACAAGCTGATAGAATAATCAAAGAACTTATCAAAAGACATGTCGACACATTTTCAAATTCAAAATACTCAACACGGAAACACAAACACATCGAACCACATTAAAGTGAAAAAGTCTAATAAAAGCGACACAAAGAAACGCCATAACATATTACTCACAAGCCATAATAATAACAATAAAACGGAAAAAAATAGCAACTGGACAATACCGAAACAAACACGTGAACGCCTTTGGAAATACGCCACTTCATCACGCAACATGAGGAGGAGGGGGAGGAGGAGGTGGTGGGGGAGGAGGAGGAGGAGTGTAGAGGAGGAGGAGGAGGAGGGAGGAGGAGAGGTTAGAGGAGGAGGAGGAGGAGGTGGAGGGGAGGAGAGGAGGAGGAGGAGGAGGAGGTGGAGAGGAGGAGGAGGGGGAGGAGATGAAGAGGAGGAGGAGGGGAGGTGGAGGTGGAGGTGGAAGAAGAAGAAAAGAAAAAGAAGAGGGAGGAGGTACAGGAAGAGGATGAGGGAGGGGGATAATGATGAGGAAGAGGAGAGGAGGAAAGGAGGAGGAGGAGCAGAAGAAGGCGAAGGAGCAGGAGGAGGAGGAGGAATATGAATGGAGGAAATGAGGAAGACGAGGAGATGAAGAAAAAAGTAACAAAGAGAAAACAGTAGTATAAAACTCTAGACAAAAGCAAAAGAAAAAAACAAAAACAAAAACAACCAAAACACGAAAAAAAGGAGATTCCCGGCGCCATTAGCAGACTGATGCCGTCTGTCGGCATTACGCGTGATGTATGTCCCCCTCCGCCAGGTGTAGACACGGGAACACTTAGGGTACGAGCCCGGCCGGCCAAAAGGCTCGAGTTCGTACTGGGGTCGTTTGTATTGTGGGAATTAAAGTGGGGATGGAGATGGGGATGGGGGGCGGAGGGGGAGGGGTGGAGAGGTTGGGGGGAATGGGGTGGAGGCTGTGTTTGTTTACTTGTTTGGGTTGGTTTGTGTGTGTAGGGGTGTGTGTGTAGGTGTGTGTGTGTGTGTGTGTGTGTGTGTGTGTGTGTGTGTGTGTGTGTGTGTGTGTAAATGTGTGTGTGTGTGTGTGTGTAAATGTGTGTGTGCAAATGTGTGTGTGTGTGTGTAAATGTGTGTGTGTGTAAATGTGTGTGTGTAAATGTGTGTGTGTAAATGTGTGTGTGTGTGTGTGTGTGTGTGTGTGTGTGTGTGTGTGTGTGTGTGTGTGTGTGTAGGTGTAGGTGTAAGTGTGTGTAGGTGTTAGTGTGTGTAAGTATGCGTGTGCTTATGTGGTTGTCTATGTGTACTGCATGTTTATGTGTTTGTGACTGTACGTTTCTGATGCTGATGATTACTGGCAGTAAAGATGATGAGGAATAAGAAGAGGAATAATAATAATAACAATAATAATAATAATAATAATAATAATAATAATAATAATAATAATAATAGGAGGAAGATGATTATCATAACGACTTTAGCAATGATAATAATCAAAATGGATAATAGTGATACCAAAACATTTAAAAGACGTTCAAAAGAAAAAGTTTAGCTAGTAAGAATATTACAAATTAAAGACTCAACTTTTCCTCTAAATAAGGCAACAAAATAACTATTTTGTCTTTTACATCTCCATCTTTCTTTTTTAATTTTTCTTTTTCACTTTCTCATGTCTCCTCATCCTCCCTCTCTCTCTCTCTCTCTCTCTCTCTCTCTCTCTCTCTCTCTCTCTCTCTCTCTCTCTCTCTCTCTCTCTCTCTCTCTCTCTCTCTCTTTTACCCTTTTTCCCTCGACATCACTATCAGTCTCTTCTTTCCCCCCCACTTTCACTCGTCACTCTCGTTCTCTTTGTTTTCCTCTCTATCCTTTTCACTCTCTTCCTCTTTCCTGTCCACCCTCGCCCTCTCTTTCTCTTCGTCCCTATCATTCTCTTCCTTTACTCTCTTATTCTCTTCCCCCTTCCCTTGCTCTCCCTCTCACTCTGCGACTATTTCTCTCTTTCCTTCTTTTCATTCCTTTCCCTCCCACTCTCTCACCCTCCCTATCCCTTTCACTCTATTTTCCTCATTTTTCCCTTCCACTTACTCTCTCCTCCCCTTTCCTTTCCTGTCCCTCACTCCTTCCCTCCCTTTCCTTCTCACTCTCTTCCTTATTTCCCCTCCTTCCCTCTCTCTCCCTTTTCATCTAACTCTCGCTCCTTCCCTCCCTTTTTTACCCAGACTTTTCCTTTTCTTCCCCTTCCCTCTCCCTCCCTTTTCATCGAACTCTCAATCCTTCGCTTCCTTTCCTCACTCTCTTCCTTATTTCTCCCCCCTTCCCTCTCCCTCCCTTTCTCAACAGTGCCGTCGCGTGACCTCCCTCGTCCCCCACTTTACTCCCAGTCCATTTGCTGATGACAGGGTCCCCCAACCAGTGGACTATTTCACCGCCCATGCCGCCCACGCACGCCCACCTGACACAAGAATCTTATTTCGGCACCAATTTCTCTCTCTCTCTCTCTCTCTCTCTCTCTCTCTCTCTCTCTCTCTCTCTCTCTCTCTCTCTCTCTCTCTCTCTCTCTCTCTCTCTCTCTCTCGTAAGCGTGCATGTATCTGCTTGTGAGACAAACTGACAAGATCAGAAAAAAAGAAAAAGAAACGGAAAAAAGAAAAAAAAATCAAATCAAGAAATGAAAACCAAACAAACAGCCAACAAGAAAAGCAAAAGACACCATCCAGCGCCCTTCCCCTCCTTCTCCTCCTCCTCCCCTTCCCCTTCCCCCTCCCTTCATCCTCCCCTCCCTCTCCCTTCCCCCTCCCTCTCCCTTCCCCATCCCCTCCCCCTCCTTCTCCTTTCCCCTCCCCCCCTTCAGTATTGACACGAACTGCGGATCCAGCGACGTGTAGCCCCGAATCGGATTCTCGCAAGTGGAAATAATGAACGATGGAATAATTAGGTCCGAGGGGTGATGACGACGGTGTAATTAGAGAGAAACGAAAAAAAAAAATGCTAGAGTGAAAAATTACGATATGGATCTTTCAACAAAGCGGTAGAGGAGATGACTGGTGATGACTGGTGGTGATGACGGTGATGATGATGATGATGATTAATAATGATGATAGTGATGATGTGATGACGATTGGTAACATAATGATGTCAATTGATAATGGCGATTGATGATGATAAATAATTACTGGTAATGATGAGAATGATAATGATGATGGTAATAGTGATGGTGATGATCGCGATGATGAATGATAAGGATGAAGATGACAGAGATGAAGATAAAGATGACGGTAAAGATGACGACGACGATGAACCAATAACAAATCCACCTCCCTCCCGTCACTCTCTCTTACACACACACGAACACACACACACAGACACACACACGCACACACACACACACACGTACACACACACACACGTACACACACACACACGTACACACACACACACACGTACACACACACACACACACACACTCTCTCTCTCTCTCTCTCTACCAGTCAAGTCCCCAGGTCGGATGTGTCCAGCGATAAGCACATCCCCTTGTTTACAGCGCTCGGTAATCGGACTGCCCATTTCCACACCTCGCCTCCCTTACCCAGACCCGGCGCTGTTGTGGGTAAAGGGAAGGGCTGTTATGTGGAGGGTGAAAGGCAAATGTGTCGGAATTAAATAACCTGCGGAGCGGTGCGGATGTTCGTGGATGCGGTAAGCCCGTGTGGTTAGAGGGATGGGTGAGATGTCTTAGGATATAAGGTGGGCGGAGAGAGACAGACAGACAGGAAGACACATACATACATGCATACACATACACATACATACATACATATACACATATATACATACATACATACATACATACATACACACCACATCTTCCACCACCGTGGTACCACCACCACCTCCTCCTCCTTTTTCTTCCATCTCCATCTCCATCTCCCCACCACCAACTCCACCTCCTATACCGCTCCCTCCTCCACCACCTCTACCATCACCGTCCCCATCCCCACCCCCACCTCACCTCACCTCACCCACTCCACCTACATCCCATCCCCACCAACTCTCCCTCCTCCACCACCTCCACCTCCCCCTCCTCCTCCTCCACCACCTCCACCTCCCACTCCTCCTCCCCAGATATCCTGTGACGCGCGGCTCCTCCCCAGATAACCCCTTTAAAACTCGAGGAAACCGTTAAACTTTTCCTCGAGTGGGTCTCGAAAGAATGACTTTGAATTCACTTTCCCCTTAAAGAAAAAGAGGAGAAAGAAAGGGTTGGAGATGAGAGAAAAAGCACGATGCAAGATGGAAAATATTGACCAAAATGGCACATGATTTGCTGCTGTTGATTTTTCTTATTTTTCAACGTGTGTGTGTGTGTGTGAGACAGAGAGAACGAGAGAGAGAGAGAGAGAGAGAGAGAGAGAGAGAGAGAGGAGAGAGAGAGAGAGAGAGAGAGAGAGAGAGAGAGAGAAAGAGAGAGAGAGAGAGAGAGAGAGAGAAAGAGAGAGAAAGAGAGAGAAAGAGAGAGAAAGAGAGAGAAAGAGAAAGAGAAAGAAAGAGAGAGAAAGAGATAAAGAGAGACAGGCACATCAAACACCACCAAAAAGTTACAGCGAGGCCCACTGCCGGGCGGAGGAGAGCCAGAGCGCAGTCTAGCCAGTGTCCATGCCTCCAGCAGGTCTCCGTCAAGAATGAATTATTTAGCGGGTTCAGCTCCGGTCCGCGAGCGCCCTATACACTCCTCGCTCGCCTCTCGGCCTGTCAACCCCGCGCCAGACCTGTCAACCGCTGCTCCTTCTGTCACGGTTTGCCATGCTTGTTTCTGCTAGCCGTCGCCGCTCTGCGCACCCATTACTGTGTGCTTTGTAAATAACATGCTCCTGTTAATACTTTGTACCTGTTTAAATCGACTCTCTCTCTCTCTCTCCTTCCCCTTTTCTCCCCTCTCTCTCTCTCCTCTCTCTCTCCTCTTCCCCTCCCCCTCTCTCTCTCTCTCTCTCCTTACCTCTCTCTCTCTCTCTCTCTCCTTACCTCTCTCTCCCTCTCTCTCTCTCCTTACCTCTCTCTCCCTCTCTCTCTTACCCTCTCTCTCCTCCTTACCCTCCTCCTCTCCTCTCTCCCTTACCTTCTCTCTCTCTCTCTCTCTCCCTCTCTCTCCTTACCCCTCTCTCTCTCTCCTCTCAAACTCTCTCTCTCTCTCTCTCCTCTCTCTCTCCCCCCCTCTCTCTCTTCCTTCCCCCCCTTCTTCTCCTTACCCCCTCCCCTTCCCCTTACTCTTCTCTTCTCCTTCCCCCCTCTCTCTCTTCCTTACCCCCCTCTCTCTCTCCTTACCCCTCTCTCTCTAAAAACCTACCCCCCTCTTCTCTCTCCTCTCCCCCTCTCTCTCTCTCTCTCTCTCTTCTCTCTCTCTCTCTTCTCTCTCTGGCTAAACATTGCGACCATTTATTATTCCTAACAAGAGCCACGTAATGCAAAGGCCGTCAACCCCCCCACCCCCATCCCGCCGTTAGATCAAATAACTGAGGGGGGGAAAACAATAAAAAAGAAAGGGAAAAAAAAATAAGAGGAGAGTTGGGGTTGGGGGGAGAGAAAGGGGAGAAAAGGGGGAAAGAAGAGAAGGGAAGAAGGGGAAAAGGGGGAAAAGAGAAGAAAAGGGGAGGGGAAAGAAGAGGGGAGGAGAGAAAAAAAGGGGGGGAAAAAAGGGGGGGGGGGGGGGGGGGGGAAGGGAAAAAAAAAAAAAAGAAAGGGGGAAAAAGGGGGGGGGGGGGGGGGAAAAAAAAAAAAAAAAAAAAAAAAGGGGGAAAAAAAAAAAAAAACAAAAAAAAAAAAAAAAAAAAAAAAAAAAAGGGGGGGTTTTTAAAAAAAAAAAAAAATTTTTTTTTTTTTTCCCCCCCCCCCCCCCCCCCCCCCCCCCCCCCCCCCCCCCCCCCCCCCCCCCCCCCCCCCCCCCCCCCCCCCCCCCCCCCCCCCCCCCCCTTCTCGTCCTCTCCTCCCCCTCTCTCCTTCCCCTCTCTCCCTTCCCCTCTTCCCCCTTCCCCTTTACCCCCTCTCCTCTACCTCCTCTTCTCTCGTCCTCTCCTCTCTCTCTCTCTCTCCTCTTCTCTTTTCTCTCTCTCTCTCTCTCTCTCCTCTTCTTCCTCATCCATCTCTCTCTCTCACCCCCTCCCTTCCCTCCCCCTTTCTCTAAAACCCCTACCTCCCCTTCCCTTCCATCGGGTCCCAACTCTCCCAAATTTCCCTCTTTTTCTCCCCCTTCCCCTTCCCTCCTCTTCCCCTCCCCCTCCTTCCCATCCTTTTTTTTCATTGTCTCCTCCTTTCCTTCCTTCCTCCTACCCCCTTCCACCTCTCCTCCCTCCTTTTCTCTTTATTCCTTTCTCTCCCTCTCTCCTCTCTCTTCCCTCTCCTCTCCTCTCTCCTCCCTACTCTCCTCTCTCCTCTCCTCTCTCTCTCTTCCTCCTCTCTCCCCTTACCTCTCCTCACCTCTCTCTCTCTCTCTCCCTCTCTCCCTCCCTCCTCCCCTCCCTCCCTCCCTCCTCCCTCCTCTCCCTCTCTCCTCCCTCTCTCTCTCCCTCCCTCCTCTCTTCTCTCCTCTCTCTCTCCTCTCTCTCTCTCTATCTTTCATTCTCTCCTACCCGACTGCCACGTTGGTTTACATATCGCCCTATAAACTAAAGGATGGCTTCCGGTTTAAAAACTTTGGGGCTGGATTTGCTCCCCTTCGCACACCTGTAGCCACGCCTGTCATCTCGAGGGAAGGAGGGGGCTAGTATATCTATGTGAACACAGACATGTGTATATATGCTTACACATACATACATACATACATACACACACTCACACACACACATACACACACTCACACACAATCACAATCACACACACACACACAATCCCACACAATCACAATCACCCACACACACACACACACACACACACACACACACACACACACAATATCACACACAAAGGCCCTATATCACAGAGAACACACCATCGAACTTTAAGCTCGGCAGCGGACAAAACAGATGAAAGATTCAGACACAATCGGTGGCGTAATGTGACACTTAACCCTCTCCATTTTTCAGTTTTCCTCCCCTGCCTATTTTGTCCGTTCCCATCCTCTCTCTCTCTCTCTCTCTATCTCTATCTCTCTCTCTCTCTCTCTCTCTCTCTCTCTCTCTCTCATATCCCCTGTTTCTCTTGTTGTCTTCCTCACGCCCCAATTCATATTACGCTAGTTTCTGCAATCCAGATGAAAAACACAAAACAAATATAATAAAATTCAACAACAATAATCATAATGACAAGAACAACAACGACAATAATAATAACTATAACAACAATGAAAAAAACAGAAACAAGAAGAAAACAAAACAAAGATAAAATATCATCAAGCTCACAACCGCCAAACAACAACAAAAAAATGTTCACAAAAAAATCTCAACAAGTCAAACTTGGCCGAAAACATCGGTTAGTACCAGGGGGGGGGGGGGAATCCAAAAGAAATCTTGAACTTTAATAATGCTGTCAAGTCAAGGGAAGTTTCCTAAATGCGGGGGGAGAGGGGAGAGGAGGGAAAGGGGGGGGGGTTGACAGTTTGTGTCGCCAACAGTTTGAGTTAATCGTCGCCTCTTTCGCTACTCATTCGTTCCCTCCCTCAATCCTTCCGTCTCCTCTTTCTCCTTCTCCCGCTCTCTACCTTCCTCTTCCTCTCTCCCCCTCCGCTCACTCTTTCTCCCCCTCCCTCCTTCTTTTTCCCCCTCCCTCTCCCTCTCTCAGTCGCCCTCTCTTTCTATCGGTGTGTGATTTCAATTCTCGTTCTCCTCCCCTCGTGCTTACACAAAAACTATCAATAAATAAGTAAAAAGAAGTTAAATAAAACTCTACCTCAGTTTCTTCGAAGACTTGGGATGGAAAACGAACCACTGTTTCGGCTCCCCTCCCCACTGCCCTCGCCCCATCCCACCCCCTTCTTTATCAAATAAACATACCAGTGTAATCCTCCTCCTCTTCTTCTTCCTCTTCCTCCTCCTCCCTCTTCTTCTTCTTCTTCTTCTTCTTCTTCTTCTTCTTCCTCTTCCTCCTCTTCTTCCTCTTCTTCCTCTTCTTCCTCTTCTTCCTCCTCTTCCTCCTCCCTCTTCCTTCTCCTCCCTCTTCCTCCTAATCCTCCTCATTTTTCTTGGTCATCTTCATGTCTCCATTCTTACCCTTTTCTTCACCCTCTTTACTTCCAACCACCTCTTCTTCATCTTCCTTCTTTTACTTAGCCATCCCCTCCTCCACCTCCTTATTCTCCTGCCCTCTTCCTCCTATTACTGTACCTCTTCCTCTTATTGTCTCTTATTCTGCTTCCTTCATCCTCTTCCTGCTTGTCTTTTCCCTTTTCTCTCCTCCTCCTCTCCCGTCTCTATTCCCCTCCTCCTCCTATTGCTAATCTCCTTCCCCTTCCTTTTATTACTTCTCTCCCTGCTTCTTTTCTCATCTACTTCCTTTTCTTCTCCCTCCACCCTCACCCCCACCCATCCATCCATCTCTCCTCTCCCTCTCTCTCTCTCTCTCTCTCTCTCTCTCTCTCTCTCTCTCTCTCTCCCTCTCTCTCTCTCCCTCTCTCTCTCCGTCTCTCTCTCCCTCTCTCTCTCTCCCTCTCTCTCCCTCTCTCTCTCCCTCTCCCTCTCCCTCTCCCTCTCCCTCTCATTCTTTCAGGTCACGTAAACAGGCCTGACCTCCGTCACCCTCCCCCTCCTCTCTTGCCCCGGTGGGAGAGAAGGGTCAGCGGAGCAAGTCCCCTTTCCCCGTATGAAACTTTGTTATTGGATAAAAAAGAGGGGAAGCGGAAGGAGGAGGGGGAGAAAGAGGGAGGGAAGGAGAGGGGGAAGGAAAGAGAAATGAGCGGAGGAAGAGAAAGAAAAGAGAAAGGAGAGAGAGAGAGAGAGAGAGAGAGAGAGAGAGAGAGAGAGAGAGAGAGAGAGAGAGAGAGAGAGAGAGAGAGAGAGAGAGAGAGAGAGAGAGAGAGAGAGAGAGAGAGAGAGAGAGAGAGAGAGAGGCTTTTGAAGTCAGACAACCCTTTTTTTCTTCTATACATCTTTTTTCCCTCTTTCCCTTTCCTCTTTAACCCTATACACGCCCCCCCCCCCCCATCCATTCTTCCGTCTCCTTCGCCCGAGGATCATAAACAAGAGGAGAAACACTGTCTCAGTCTTTAAGCTGATCTTCTGAGATGAGAAAAAAAATTGTGAGTGTGAGTGAGTGAGTGTGAGAGAGAGAGAGAGAGAGAGAGAGAGAGAGAGAGAGAGAGAGAGAGAGAGAGAGAGAGAGAGAGAGAGAGAGAGAGAGAGAGAGAGAGAGAGAGAGAGAGAGAGACAGACAGACAGAAAGAGAGAGACAAACAGACAGAAAAGAGAGAGAGACAGACAAACAGAAAGAGAGAGAGAGAGAAACTGAGACGAGAGTCAAAAGCTGAGTGACAGACATCCATGATCAAGAAAAGTGGGCTGACTCACACCATCTCAAGCAAGACGGTCTCCTAGTAGTCTCCTCTTTCTCCTCGTCTCTCTCTCTCTCTCCCTTTCCCCCATGATGATTAGGAAGAAGAGGAGGGGGAGAAGCGAAGAGGGAGAAGAGGGGGGAGTGGGGTGGAAAATGGGAGGTTTACACTGAAAGCGATGTGAAGGCGGGGAGGTGAGTCATATCTATAACAATGTGCATACTCCACACTCCGTGCATCTTGCTCTCAATCGCTGCATCGTGATTTCACTCTCTCACTCACTCACGCTCTCTCTCTCTCTCTCTCTCTCTCTCTCTCTCTCTTTCCCTTCCTCCCTCTCTCTCTCCTTTCCTCCCTCTCTCTCTCCTTTCCTCCCTCCCTCTCTCCATTCCTCCCTCTCTCTCTCTCTCCATTCCTCCCTCTCTCTCTCTCCATTCCTCCCTCTCTCTCTCTCTCTCCTTCTTTCTCTCTGTGACCTCCCTTATCCCTCTCCTCGCCAATCATCTCTTTATTTCTTCCTTCACTTCTCCTTCTCCTGCTCCATCTCTCCGTAAACAAAACAGTCGAAAGGATAACCGATGATGCAAGTAAAGCGACGCGTTAAAAATAAACCGATATAGAAAGGAAAGGCTAAGGGAGGCAGAGTTTTGAGAGAGAGAGAAAAGAGAAAGAGAAAAGAGAAAGAGAAAAGAGAGAGAGAGAGAGAGAGAGAGAGAGAGAGAGAGAGAGAGAGAGAGAGAGAGAGAGAGAGAGAGAGAGAGAGAGAGAGAAACAGAAAAAAAACAAGAAAAACGAATAGAAAAAAAAATTAAGATGAAAAGGAAAAAGACGTACAGAAACAGAATGAACTAGAAATAAGAGAGACTGAGAGAGGGAAAACAAGCCTCTGACTGTAGGCAACAAACGCAGCTTCTTCGTCACGCTCACAGTCAGTAAACAGTCAGTCCACATTCACTCACATTCAAAGTCGCTGCCAGTTTTTGTTTAGACGCACTAGGAGTATAAGACGCTTGTAAAACTCAAGAAAAGTATAAGAAATAAAGAATACCAAACAGGTATAATTGAGAGATATGCAAAATAAGGAAAACAAACTAACAAAATAAAAAAGAGAAAGGAAAAAAAAAGAAAAAAAAGAAAGAGAAAAAAAATCAAAATTTATTTTAAACCCCACAAAAAACAATCAAACATACAAATACACGAACCAAGAGATAAAATAAAGCAATCAGGATATGACACAGCTCCATCAAAGTCAAAGGCAAGGTTGGGGTCGATTCTGATCGCGACCGTCAGGCAGTCAACTAAAAGACGTGACACCGCTTGGGCAACACCGGACGCGCTCGAGGCAGGCATTTCGTTTACGGAGAGAGGAAGCTGTCTGTTGTGTCGGGGGGATGGGGGATGGGGGAAGGGGGAGGGGAGGGGGGGAGGGGGGGGGGAGGGAGGGAGACAGAGAGGAGGAGAGAGTGATGTGGAAATAAAAAACGGAGAAAGAGATAAATAAATAAATAAATAACTAAATAAATAAATAAACACATACACACAAGCTGAATTATTTTTTTTCTCTTTTTTTTTAATAAAATCCAAAAACACAGAACGAGATAAACGAAGTCCATGCACGCCAATGATACGACTCTTTTGAGTATACCTATCTTTGTTCAGGTCTTTTCTCTGGTATCTCTAAAATAAATATTTTTAAAAGTTATACTTAATGAGTAGAAAACAGGGGAAAAAATCAAGATGGCATGAATATATTGCTAGATCTTAGTATGTTAAGTAGATCTAAATGTGTATCGCAAATATAATATCTGAGAGAGCCGATATAAACAATTTAACTAAGTGGGTGAGTGAGGCAGCGAGAGAGCGAGCGAGCGAGTGAGTGAGTGAGTGTGTGTGTGTGTAAGCGAGTGAGTGAATGAGCGAGTGTGAGTGAGTGAATGAACGTGTGTGAGTGAATGAATGAGCGAGCGAGCGAGCGAGCGAGTGAGTGAGTGAGTGAGTGAGTGAGTGAATGAATGAGCGAGTGAGTGAGCAAACAAGCGAGTGTGAGTGAGCGAGTGTGCGGATGAGTGAGTGTGTTCCAGAATTACCACGGAGACTCGGGTGTCTTCCTTGAATATGCTCGCTCGCCCGTGAGTCGGTGAGTATAGGATAGCCTCGTGTAGTATAGTGTGTCTTTGGTAACATTTAAGTCTTCAATCTCTTTTCCCGTGGCTTTTTGGTGACATCGGGTTTTCTTTTCAGGAGAGAGAGAGAGAGAGAGAGAGAGAGAGAGAGAGAGAGAGAGAGAGAGAGAGAGAGAGAGAGAGAGAGAGAGAGAGAGAGACTATCCTAAGACAGAGGCTTAAAAGTTGAGAGCAGTTTTCTTTATTTTAACTGGTGTACGGAGGCAGTACGCTCTACCCTTCACTCTGGGGAGTTCCATGTTCCATTGTCCCCCCCCCCCCTCTCTCTCTCTCTCTCTCTCTCTCTCTCTCCCTTCTCTCTCTCCTCTCCTCTCTCCCTCTCTCTCTCTCCCTATCTCTCTCTCTCTCTCTCTCTCTCCTCCCTCTCTCTCTCCCTCCCTCTCTCTCTCTTTCCTCTCTCTCTCTCATTCTTTCCCTCTCTCTCTCATTCTTTCCCTCTCTCTCTCATTCTTTCCCTCTCTCTCTCATTCTTTCCCTCTCTCTCTCATTCTTTCCCTCTCTCTCTCATTCTTTCCCTCTCTCTCTCATTCTTTCCCTCTCTCTCTCATTCTTTCCCCCCCTCTCTCTCCCTCAATCTCTCCCTTTCTCTCCACCTCTCCTTTTCTTTCAACCTCTCCCTTTCTCTTCCCCTCTCCCTTTCTTTCAACCTCTCCCCGTCTTTCTCCCTTTCTCTCCCTCTCCCTCTCTTACGTTCAATGGCTTCCTCTCCTCTTTCTCTCTCGCGCTTTTGCACTTCCACCCAGCCTGGCGCATCAGATGGGGGGTAGGGATGAGCAGGGGGGGGGGTGAAGGGAAGGGGAAGAGGAAGAAGGAGGGAGGGGGGGGAGGGGAAGGGGGTGGGGGAGGTTGTTCCCGACTCCCCCTTGTGATCCCGGTAGATGATCCCGGTTCCCTGTCCGCTGAAATGACAGCCACGGCCACCGCCAGGTAAACACGGAGGGGTCATCACTCGCGCCTTCGGCCTTTCCTTTTTTCTACTCTCTTCTCTCGCGCTTCCTTTCCCTCGTTTCCCTTCTCTCTTTCGCTCTTTCTTTTTCCTTTCTTCACCTTTTTCATACTTCCCTGTCTTGTTTTTATCTTTCCTCTCCTTGACATTTACTCTTTTCTCCACCGCTCCTTTTTCCTTCTTTTTCTTTAACGTCTCTCCTTTCCCCTCTTATTTCTTCCGTTCTCCGTTCCTCTTTCGCCTTCTCTTCTTACCTCTCCCATCTCCTCCACTCTCCTTTCGCCTCCCCTCCTTCCGTCTTCCATCTCATCTCGTCTCTTCTCTCCTCTCCCATCTCCTCCACTCTCCTTTCGCCTCGTCTTCTCTTCTCTCTCCCCTCAGATATCACTCGAATTCGACAGCAACAGCAACACTAACAGCCCAGCATATCACCCCACCCCGGAGTTCAATACCCCCCCCCCCGCAACCCCCTATCCACATAAGATTCCATCCTCCTCCTATCCCAACCCCCCCCCCTCCCTAACCTCCTCCACGACCAGTACAATTTCTTATGTATTTCCCCCCCCCCCCCAAAAAAAAAGGATAAAAAAGAAGAAAAGAAAAAAATAATATTAATACTAAAAAATAATAATAATAAAATAAATAGATAAATAAATAAATACTAAAAATATAAACAGAAATAAGTCCAAACAAGGCCACGAAATAGTAAGCAACAACAAATAATATACAAATGGACACAGTGAGGAAATGGACAAAAATTCCGTCAATAACATGTAAGGGGATCTGGCGCACCACAAAAATATCATTCAATATATTCGCTTCCCACAGTCATAAATCCACAAGACGCGTTTACAAGGAGGCTCCTTCCCCTCTCGCGTTCACTTGTGCTCTCGTTCTCGTTATCTCTCTCTCTCTCTCTCTCTCTCTCTCTCTCTCTCTCTCTCTCTCTCTCTCTCTCTCTCTCTCTCTCTCTCTCTCTCTCTCTCTCTCTCTTTCTATATATATATATATATATATATATATATATATATATATATATATATATATATATATATATATATATACATATATTCTCTCTCCCTGTTTTCTTCCCATTCCTTCTGATTTCTTCGCTCTCTTTCTGTTATCTTCACGTCTCTCTCCTTTTATTCTCTTTTCCCACTTCATCTTTCTTCCTCTTTTCTCTCTTCCCCTCTACACCATTTTCTTTTACCCTACCCCTCTACTTCATTTCTCCCTTTCTACTTCGTATTTCCCCTCGTGGTCCCCCCCCCCTCTCCCTCCCCACCCATACACACAACCTGCAATGACGAACGAGCAACTTCAACCCCCCCCCATTTTCTTTCTCCCTTACTCCCCCATTCATCAAACCCTCCCCACCCCCCCCTTTAATACGCCCTCCCCACACCTCATCTTTTCCCTAACCGCCCTCCCCAGCTCAACCTTACCTTCTGCAACCGCCCTCCCCATCCTTATGCTCCCTCCTCCCCATCCCCCACACCATGTTCCCCCAATCCCCAAATCCCTAACCCCCAACCTTTGTACAGTGCCTCCCCTCCCCTCCCCTTCCCTCACCCTCTCCCTTCCCCCTTTCTTCCTTGCCCATATACTCCTTTCCCCTTCCCTTCCTTCCCCTTTCCCCTTCTCCCCCTCCCACCCCCCACCCTCTCCCTTTCCCCTTTCTTCCTTGCCTTAATACTCCTTTTTCCTTCCTGCCCTTCCCTTCTCTTCCTTCACCCTCATCCTCACTCTCTCTTATCCCCTCCTTGCCCTTGCACTCCTTACTCCCTTCTTCTCTTCTCCCTTGCTCTTCTTTCCTTATTTCCCCTCCTCTCCTTTCTCTCTCTCCCCTTTCTTCCCTTCCCCCTCTCAACCTACTCTCTCCTCCCCTCCTTGTCCTTTCCCTTCTCTTCCCCTCCATTCCGCTTTCCTCCCTCATCCTCCACTCCCCTTTCCTCCCTTTCACTCCCCCATCCTCCGTTCCCCTTTCCTCCCTTTCCTCCCCCACCCTCCGTTCCCCTTTCCTCCCGCCTCCTCCACTCCCCTTCCCCTCCGCCCCGCCTTCCCCGTCCGCCCCGGCCAGAACACGCCACGGAGGCGACCCAAAACACACAAGGATCATACCTGCGGCGGCGCGGCCTCTCCGCCGTAATCCGGGCGCCTGAGCCTCTGAGCCCCGGAGGTCGTCTCGGCAGATCTTGTGGGGTGGGGGTGGGGGTGGGGAGGGGGGAGGGAGCAGCTGGTATGCGGGGGAGAAGAGGGGAAAATAGAGAAGTAGAGGGGAAACTACTAAGGGAGGAGAGGGAAAGAGGGGAGGATCGCTGGGGAGGAGAGGGAAGGGGAGAAAGAAGAAACGTAGGTAGGGGGAGCATAGAAAAAAGCGGAAGGTGTAGAGGAGAAGGGGAAGGGAAGGAGAAGGGGAAGGGGAAGGGGAAAGG